>NC_061114.1:137493920-137552028 GCF_002878395.1 Capsicum annuum | reverse complement strand
GGGGGGGGGGGGGGTTTCGCTCCTTTTGAAGTTGTCTTTTCATTTTTTTCATTTGGGATAATATATCCTTTGCATTTTGTATTTTTTATCTTGAATCTTTGTTTGCAATTTGCATGCATTTAGTGTACTCAAGGAGGTAGGGACAAGAGAGAGATAGTTCACGTAAGCACTCAAAAAGGTATAGGCTCAGATGCAGTTGTTCAAAGAAAAGGTTTTAGGCTTAAAAGAGGAAATGTTGGGGACTAATGTTATTTCATGGGTTGTGAAATGCACAATCGGGTCAAATAAGGCCTACGGTCCTTTCCTAAACCAAGTGCAACTCAGAATTTTGCCTCAACAGACATTAAGTTCAAGTTCTAGATTAACCATAAAATGCAATGTATTAAACTAAAGCTTACCACACATGCACATGAAACTATGAGGTTGGATTCATTTTTGTCTTAGATGTATGCAAGAGAAATTTTTTAAGCATTACACAAGTGTGATAAAAGGTACCAAAGGAACTTATAGTTTACCATAAAGTCAGTCCTTTTCATCATAGCAATTTGTTCTTTCTCATGCACACTCCTAACTGTATTGGTATCAACCAAGTCAAAATTATTTTTTTATTTAAAAAAAAAGACCAAACCCAAAATAAGGGTTGCCTACGTATCTTGAGAAAACAAGAATCAGTTCTGTGTAGTTCAGGAAAATTTGTGAATTTATATGTGCAATGCATGATTGTAAAATAATGATAGTCATCCTTGAAAATAATATGAAAGACGATCAGAAAGGAACTATTTTTAACATCAAAATTATTCTGATCAAATGATTGAGAAAATAGATGTAAAGCATGGGGAGGGCTTTGAGGCAATTTTAGTATGCTTATAAGATTGAAAAACTCAAACAATGAAGAAATTATAACATTATTTCACTGCAGTTGGCAGAATTGTTATGATTGAAAGAATGTTAAACCCGCGCTTTTGAAAGTGAGGATCGAGATGTCATAAATTTAATGGTTTACGATGTTCAAAAAAAGAAATTAGGTATTCTTACATAAAAATTAGGTGAGGATCTGGAGGTAGGCCAGCTAGGCACTAATGTCAATGAGATTTGGATTTGAGGAGCTATTAAATTATGCTCTTGAAGGCTTTTGGAGAGCGTCTTTGAACTGTTCCAGAAAATTTCCCTAGTTTGAATACCAGAGAAATTATTCTGAAATAGTGAAGAGACCAAACCCTAATGCAGGGCTTCCTACATATCTTGTTAGGACAAGAATCAGGTCAAAACATAGCTCAAACCTATATACAGCTAGTGGCGATGTTGCTAAAGTGCATCTTTTAACTGATCCGTCATGCAAAATAAAGGTTAGACTACACCTCCTCACTAAAGTATAATCAAATTAGAGTAAATAAATATGTACAAATGCAATAATCCTTCAGCTATGTACAAAGACTATAATACCATGTCATTTGAATCATGAATCCTTCGAACACAATATTGACTAATGATGCATTCACCTAAAAAAGTGTTATTTTAGCTATATCCTATGTTGACTAAGAGTGGGTAAACATGGACTTGAATTTTCTACATGAAAAGGCACGTACTCCAATGGCAGTAAAACTCCCACTCACCCCACTATGCGTTGACTCTCTAAAATAAGGTAATTAGAAAGAATTTTGGGAAATTATGATGTACAATCCGCATGTACAATGTGTGTGAGTGTTAGTATTCCGTAATGGAGGAAATATGAACGAAATGCCAATTTATATAAAGCGATAAACAAATAAATAATCTATAAAAAATAATAACAAATAAATAATTTATGCCACATAAACAAAATAAACCAAAATAATTAGTATGAAATAAATAACAATGTATTGGGGGTTAGGTATTGGGGATGGTTCCCAATACTAGTTGGACTTGGGATGCCCATTACGACAAGGACCCGATCGGGTTATGTCACTAACACATCTTCGGTCTTGAATTTTTTGGGATCAACGGAGTTGGATTCTTTACCCTTTGCTCAGGTAAAGGGAGGCACATATCGGTCATATTCTTTTTCCTTGTCTCTCCAATTATGATCTCTATCATGATCACGCTAATCCCGCTCTCTTTCTCGATCTATCCAACCTTGGTTCCCACCTTGCATTTTATAAGTTGGGCGGAAACCCACTGGATAGTTAGCCAAAATCGAATCTCCTCATAAAGACTCTTGGTCTTCTCTTTATCATAGCCCTTGTATGCCACGGCATTCATCATTTTTGTAGGTGCACCCATTACATGCTTCGTTAGTAACTCTAATTGCGTCATCATTTTTGCCATGTTCTCTTTCCTCTCGTCATCATTTTTGCTCTTTGAGTTCTCCATCTTCAATTTCTCTTTGTAACTTCCTCAAGCAAGTTTGTAGCCATATTATAAGACAACTTCATAAGTGAGCCCCCCGCCACATAATCCACCACAGTTTTATTTAGTTGATCTAAGGCCCGGTAGAAAATTTAGAGAAGCATCTTCTCTAGGACCTCGTAGTTGGGACATTGCATGAGTTTTCCATTAAATCCATCCCACACCTCGTAGAGAGTCTTTCCATTCAAATAACGAAAATTTTTTATTTCATCATGCAATTATAGCATATTGGATGGTGGGAAGTATCGATGTGGAAAAGCAACGGTTAGTTCATCCCATGAAGTGATTGACTCGATCAAAAAAGATTAAACCCACAATACTGCCTCTCACATTAGAGAAAATGGGAAGAGACACAACAATATAGACTCTTGGGAGATGTGTGCAACATCAAGGGGTGCATAAACTTCTACAAAGTTCTTCAAATTTAAATTGAGGTCCTCATGGTCCTGCCCCCCTAAAGAGTCCCTTCATTTATAGCCTATGTAACATGATGATCGTAATATGGAATACCCTGTTCCCTTGATTAGGTAGGATACGGATGGCACTCGCACGACTGTAATACCCCGTACTTCTACCTAGCTTAAAATCATCCCAGAAATGTTAAAAACTTGTTTCAAATATGAATCCACTTTTATACATGTGGTATTTTCAATATTTTCACATTTTATCATGTGGAAAATTCAATAAGCTTCCCATCGATATCAAATTCTCTCAAATCTAACATCCAGGCGAAGAGTTAGAACCTTTTTAGTGAGACAGTGTATCACCTGAGCCATCAGCACATCGCGAAGACAGCTTAAATGGCAATTGTCTATTTCCAGTATTGCTCTGCGATAGTGATGCATCATGCAAAACTTCCAGGTCACAAATAGAGTGGCAATGTGATGGCTCCACATCGTGCCACCGTGTAATTTCCCATTTGTCACTTTCTAGTGACTTGGCACGATAGTGGTGCATTGCACTAAGAATGAAAATCGAGAAATTTTCACAAAATTAAATACGCATTCCAGGGTTAAAAGGTTCAATTTCCACCCCTATATAAACCCAATAACATGTGATTCAACCATATTTCACCCAAAATATATTGTTTCTCTCAAGTTTCTCTCAAGAACAAGATAGGGTTTTCAATTGAAAATTCAAATCCAAGACTTAAATTCAAGAATTTCTCCGCCAATCTTTATAGAATCAAGAACTAAGGTATGCACAGTGTTGATTCATGGACTCCTTTCATCCATGAAGCTCAAGAACCCTATTTTAAACTATATGTCATGATGTTCTTATTTTGAATTGATTATGTTCATGTTGTTATTGTTGTATGACTGCCAAGATTACATCCTTATCATGTTTTCATGAAACTATGTTAGTATAGGGTTGAGATTCATACAATTAAGTTAAATTGTGGAACCATGTTGTATTAAATTGATGATCATACCTATGCCCTAAGTGTGCATGCAAGGTGTTTGATAATATGCCCCAATGAATGAATGATGATCAAATACTTACTTTCCATATGTCAAGATGTTATGCCTCTTAAGTTATGCTATACCTACTTGATTAAGATGATTCCCATGCAAACCTATGCATTGTGATTGCTTGAGGAGATGTTCATAAGATTAGAAGCACAAAATTATGCCATGTTTATACGCATTACTATCCATGCAAAATATTATGATGATCATGTGCTTCATGAAAGCCCCAACGATGAAATTATGAATTGTTGATATTGGTAATGTGATCAAAAGAGTCAAGCTTGTCAGTTTCATTCTATCGAGTCCTGGGGATACTTTTACCCGATGATTTAGCAGTGTGCCTAGAGCCATGTCATGTTTTCACGATAATCTCAGTCAAGCCATGATCAGTAGAATTTAGTCAGTCTTATGACTCAAGAAAACATAGTAAATTCAGTATCAGTCTAGTCTTTTCCAGAAATCTCAAAAATCACAGTAATATCAATAGTTTGGTAATCTCAGTACCCAGTAATCTTAATAACTTCAGTATTCCTAATAAATCTCAGTAACTTTAGTACCTTCAGTCAGTCCTCAGATCTCAATAGCTTTTCGTTAGTCAACAAAACTCAACGAACTCAGTTTAGCTCTCTAAACAATACCATTAGTAACAGTTGAGTTCAGTATAATCAATTTAGTGTCTATTCATTGGGAGTAGGATTTATCACCGAGTGAACCCAAGGATGGGGACTCACCTGTTATTTAGTGAAGGATGTGATCCTTAGAAGAAATCCTTGCATTCCAGAACTACGTAGCCAGTGTAGGTTGAGATGTACACCTATGCGTAGGGCTACTAATACATCTTATTTGAGCTTTTTCCTTACAAGAGGGGTTGGCGAAAGAGCTCCCTATCAGCGAGGGTTTACTCACAATTTTTCTTTACCCGTGGCATGGTACTAATACCCTTTCCGCTGGGGTTAAAGGTTGGACCCCACCGGTTCAGTTTTGGTTCATGTCGGTTAGATGATTACCTCCCACAGTCTCAATTTTAGATCCAATTTTAGTAATAAATCTCAGTTAAGTTCTACAGAAATCCATGACTGTCAGATACAGTCGAATCAGTACAATACAAAACCCATCTTGTTCCTCAGGACTGTCAGATACAGTCACTCATGTTATCAGTATTCATACTCAGTAATCATGTTATCACAAACTCAGTTAATAGTAAATTAATTATATGAAACCCATGTTATCATTATTCAATTTTAGGACTGTCAGATATAGTCAATCAGACCAGTTCTTCATAATTAGAATAGTTAGAAACAGGCATTCCTTTATTAGTAATATGGCATTAGTTCCTCAGTATTCAGTAGACTCAGTGATTCGATATCCCAGTATCAGTACTCAGATACCCGTTAATCTATGTTATCAGAATTCATGAGTCGGCATTATCATGATCTCAGTTACAGTTACGTATTCATATATGTATTCTCACGTTCATATTATACAGTTAGTTATTATTATTCATGCATATGAACCCTTGAATTTAGCCTACCTCGCTTTCATACCAGTACATTCAATATACTGACGTATTTGTGCTATGGTGTTTTATATCATAGGTTTAGAAGCACGAGCTACTGAGCATCCTTAGTAGATCAAAAATTCAGCAACCAGACTAGTAGTGGGTCTTTATCATTCGAGGATATCATGATTATTTTATTACTTTAGTATTTTAGTAGTTCAGAGTTAGTTGGGAATATGTCCCATCAACTCTACAGTTTTCAGATAGTTTAGAGGCTTTCAGACTGCAGCATATGTTCAGACAGTTTATTTCAGTTTTGGGTATTTTTATACCCTATTACAGACAATGTATTATATTCAGTATTAGTTTAGTTTTGAACTGTATGGCCTTAATACTTATATTATACATATTTACTATGTATTATTCCGTACTCAGTTACAGATATCAGTCATGGGTTAACTTGTGATCCTTTGGGGTCATGAGCATCGTGTAGCATTTTAGGTACCAAATTTGGGGTGTTAAAAACTTGATATCATATCCTAAGGTTCAACAGTATCCTAGAAAGTCTGAAAAGCTGCATCTAGTAGAGTCTTGTACATGGGTGTATTGTGCACTACACTTATGTGCATGAGGCTATGAGATGTTTTAGGAATAGTTTCCCTTCTTTTAGTATTCATGTCATGCCAGTGAGTATAAGCTTGAAATTTTCTCTCAGTCTAATCAATTCTCCCTTTTATTTACAGAACATGCCTCCTAAAAGGACTAACGAAAGAGGAACCAAAAATCAGTCAGTACCTCAGCCCGTTCAGCTAGATTCTCTGGATGAGCATGTCTCTCATGTAGAATTCAGGACTGTATTTACTACTCTATCCAGTTCAGTCACATCTCGGAATGAATGGCCAGTTACTGCTCAGGCCAACCCAATGGCAAATTCTGCTACAGCCATGATTTGGGACTTCACCTAAATAAATCCTCCCTTGTTCTCCAGTTCTAAGTTAGGAGAGGATCTATAGGAGTTCCTTGATCAGGTTCAAAAAGTCAGAAACATCATGGGAGTGACTTCCAATGAGAGTGATGAGTTAGTCGTCTATCAACTGCAAGATGTAGCCCATACGTGGTTCAAACAGTAGAAGGTAGACAGGGGTACAGATGCAGATCCCATAGATTGTGAAGAGTTGCTACAACTTTCTTAGATAGGTTCTTTCCCATAGATAAGAAGAAGTCTAAAGTACTAGAGTTCATCAATCTCATACAAGGTAGCATAAGCATAAAAGAGTACTTCCTTAAGTTCACTCAGTTAGCCAGGTACGCTCCCCATGTAGTAGCAGACAGTAGATCCAGAATGAGTAAGTTTGTGTCTAGGGTTTTAGGTAAAGTGGTTAAGGAATATAGAACTGGGATGTTAATTAAAGATATGGACATATCTAGGATTATGGTCCATGCTCAGCAGATTGAGAAACATAAATTTAAGAAAAAAAGGAGGGAAAATAAGAGGGCCAGAATTGGTAGCTATAGTTTTTCTTAGCCAGGTTCGCAGAGTGGTAACCGTTCTTAGCATAGACAGAATTTTTTAGCCCCAGTTCCATCTTCATCTAGTGCAATAGCACCAAAGTTCAAAAATAACCGTAGGGATGAGGAATCATGCTCCAAGTCCCAGGGTAGTGAGAGAAGGATTTTCACTTATCCGTTTTGCAAAGAGTACGGTAAGCATCATAAGGGTGTATGTAGAGCCAACAGTAATATTTGTTTTGGATGTAGCGAGTCAGGTCATAAGGTCTGAGACTGTCCTAAACCCAGTCCTCAAAGTCAACACGATCGTCCTTCAGCTCAGTCCGATCGCCCAAATTGGTAGGGTACCAATTCTAGCATTATCGATGGGCAACGTCCAAATAGACTTTGTACACTTTAGTCTCGACCGAATCAGGAAGGTCCTCCTGATGCATTTACTGGTATGTTACAGATCTTTCATTTACATGTTCATGCTTCTTTAGATACATGAGTTTCTTTTCTTTTGAAACCTTGCCTAGCAATTAAACTTTGGGATCAGAAAGTCAAGCCTTCAGATTTTAGTTATAGTTCTAGTATGTGTAGATAATTGGTAAGGGAAGACGATTCCCAACCCTTCTCTGTCTTAGTTCAAAGTTTTGTACTATAGTCATCATGATATTTATGCACGCTACCCAGTTTAGTTCCACGAATACAACTTGTATACGTATGTTTCTCACATAATAGTGTGTGTTCCAACTTCCTAGTATAGGAATTTCGGCTCACTTAGTGTCATGAATCATGCCCCGTGAAACACAGAAATTCTAGAATCAGGTCATACAGCTCATGACTCATGTACTCATTTCAAGCTTTACTGTATATTGGTCCTTCCAGCTTCATTGGGACAATTCATCTCTGGGAGTTCCATAAGCTTATGTTGAAGAAGTTCATTAAAAATCTCAGCAATATCAGAATCAAGGAAGGGATATTCCTTTTTCTTGCATCTCTTTTAACGTTTTCTGATTTGGACGTGCTCCAGAAGTCGTCTTTACACTTTGCTTCTTGCTCACCTTTATGGTGACTTTCACAGAAGACACATCAATATTCATGGATTCTTTGTTATCATTTTTGGGGACAAACTTACCCTATCTCTTGGGTTCTTGCTTATCTTTTCCCCTTTAAGGGTCATGGTTAGGCACTCCTTCCTTTTCAGTAGAAGACATGCTCAACTCTATGTCGTGAGCACGAGTAGCTAACTCTTCAAAGAATTTTGGCTTAATACCTTGCAAGATGTAGAGAAGCCCCTAGTGCATTCCTTGGATGTACATCTCTATCGTAGAAGCTTCGTTGAGCCTATCTTCACAGTTTAGGCTAGCATGTCTCTATTGATTGATGAAGTCAATGACTGGTTCATCCTTTCTTTACTGAATATTTATGAGCTCTACCATGCTCACTGTATCCTTGTGCTATAAAAACGATTCAGGAACTCATGTTCCAATTGCTCCCAATTATCGATGGAGTTAGGCTCAAGATCCGTATACCAATTAAAGGCGTTTCCCTTTAGAGAATGAACAAACTGTTTGACAAGATAGTCACCGTAAGTTTTAGCATTATAACATGTCTCGACAAACTGTGGACATATTGTTTTGGGTTACCTTTTCCCTCAAATTGTTAAAATTTAGGGGTTGATAGCCATCAGGCATTTTGAGGCTATCTATTCTTGCAGTGTAAGGCTTGGCATATGCAAGGGAAGACTTGGTGACAACATCATACTTTTCTTTGAGGGTCGCTTCAATAAATTCCCTCAATTGCCCAATCGGGATCATTCCCTCAGCAGAAACTTGCACCTCTTTAGTTGATGGTGTTTGTTTCACCAAATTTTCTATCTCATGAACCTCTGAAACTTTTCCCGATGCATGGCTAAATTCTCCGTATATCAAGCCTCCCACCCTATCGACTATCTTATCAATCCTAGCCTCTTGATTCTGAACATAGTTGGTCAGGCCTTCAATTGCCTTTGTCAGATTCGCAAGCTGCTCTTCCACAGATGATGCATTAGTTACCATTGCTTGCATGATCACCAGAGATGTTGGAGAGTAACACGGATTATCACATAAGGTGATCTTTGAAGTACTTAGCTTATGTGGTGTAAGGGAAGATGATGCATTTATTGAACGACCGTCGCTCTTTGCGCCAGAGTATTTGGAACAAGAATACTCAAGTAGAGCAAGAGTCTTCTTAAGCGATTCCGCAACCCTGCTTCCTCCTTCCGAAATACTTGTTTGGGACTTCGTTCCTTTTAGGGTCGAAGATCCAAAAATTGGAGTTGGCACAGGCGATACTAGATGTGTTTGTTATCCTAGCAAGCCTGCCTTGCTCCTTGTAACAGCTCCTAAACTTCCAAAAGTGATACCAAGTATGCTTTCCACTTTAGCAGAGAACCTTGAATCAGCAGCCTTGGAAGCAGTTGATTGAGAATTGATCTTTTTAGAAGTCATTTCATTATTCTTAAACTTTGAAGTATGAAAAGTTGAGATGAGAGGTAGAGATCATCTCACTGGGCATGCCAATTTGTTCTCAATAAATTTTCATTCATGGAAAATAAATTTTAACCACAAACAAAAATATGAAGAAATAAGAATTTTTTATTGATAAACGATTGTGGTTACAAATCTGTTTCTCCCTTGATTCTTCTCTCTTGATTTTCTCCGTAATTCGAGGGTCGTTCGTGGCTTATTCTCGAACATAGAATTTGATATGAATTTCTCCGTAATTCGAGGGCCGTTAGTGGCGTATTTCTCGAATATAGAAACATTTGGATTTAATCTCCATGAAAGGAGGTTTTGTGGATCTTGATGTATTTGATTATCAAGAAGAAAGAGTTTTGATATATAAATATCCCATGAATATTCGAGATAAGAAAATATTGCAACAATCGATTTTATTGATTTCAATAAGTGAGTGTTACAATTTCTATGAATCCTCTGATTCGCCTTTTCAAATATAAATTCAAGGGCTTAAAGCTTAGTCTTGAATTTGAATTTGATTTGATAGAATTGAGGGACTTGATCTTGACTTGTGCTTGAATTCAAGAGCTTTTGAGCTTGTTCTTGAATATTGCGGTCTTGATCTTGAACTTTGATGAACTTGATTTGAATGTTTGAGCTTTTTAGAGAAATTGCGGTGTTTGATCTACGAGCTTTCTTTTGCTACTTGTTAGAGTTTTGGGGTTTGGGGGTCTTCTTTCTGAATTATGAGCCCCTATTTATAGTTGTAGGAAAGAAAGGGTCATGATGAATATGGACTTCCTTTGACCAATCAGATTTAAGTGATGTGGCGCCTTTTATGGACTTTTATTTCATGGGCCTGTTGTATCAGTTTGACATGTGGCACGACCCTATTGGCTTTCACTTGACTTGGCATGACACGTCATTTGACATGTGGCGCTTATTTGGGCCTCTAGAATATGATAATATCTTGGGCTTAGTAAAGTGGGCTCATCATTTGTAGCTCAAATTAATGGACTAACCCAATAAATATTGGGTCTTATTTAAATCCATACTTATTTGGACTTAAATAATTAATTCAATTATATTAATCCGCAATATTTATTTGGGACTAATATATTTTGAATTTAATATAATTCAAATTTTGTACGGATTTAAATTTAATAAAATTGCATCGCCCACAACGTTATTTAGGAACATGTGGTTTCTATATTTTCATGAACATTCTTACGGGTTTTTTTTTGTGTCAATAAAATTTATTGATTTTTTTTTAGTATCTGGTCATCTCAACGAAGTATGATTTTGCTGTAAATTATTAAAGTAAGTTATTAATTTATTTTTTAATTTGATTATTGGTACTATTTCATGAGTCTTGGATCAATAAAAAAAAGGGTAAATTTTGCGTGCATCTATGTTACTGTTGTTGTTGATTAACAACTAATCTGAAGGCATGTTCTCTTTATTTTATTTCTCACTCATATTGATTATATTTGTATTATAAGTTTTTTAAACACTGTTAGGATCATATTATTGTATACACATATATATATATATACATGTATGTATATATATATGTTTTAATATCTTTTACGTGTAGAATTTTAGAAGAGAAGATTATTGGTTGATACCTTGCCAAGGAGTAGGTGTTTGACAAGGGCCTCTAAGCTCTATCTAACTAACGAATCCATACGAAGAATCTTGGATGGGAATTGTTACGTGAAGCAATTACAATTGTAGGTAATGCGAGTGCTTATTGGGTAATAAGAATCTTAAATAAGGTCAGACTAAGTGCATTTAATGTTTTGAGATAGAGAAAGAAGAGTTCAAATAGTACAAAGGCCATAAGGATTCTGATACAGTACCTGATGTTTGACCTTCTATTTTCTCCTTTGAAAAGTTTTTAGCAGCTCATTTGTCATTAAAGGTTAGAAGTTATATTGATAAATATGCCTACATTGATTGATCATTTTAACTGATTGGGCGAATATTGATTGAGGCCTATTTTAATGAGTCGGCAAGAATGTTATGTTTTGGATGCAGAGTTGGGTAGAAGGTTAGTAGATGGGAGAGTGTCCGAGAGTGTCCACCGATAGTCTATCTGAAATGGTCTTTCTACCTCACCCTTGAGGTAGAGTTAAGGTTTGCCTACGCTCTACTCTCCCCAGACCATACTTTGTGTGAATACATTGGGTATGTTGTTGTTAAGAAATATTATGTTTAGATTGTTTCTAAGTATATAATTTTTGTTTGGGTGTGTTTTGCTACCCCAGATTTATAGGGCCGTTACCTATGTGTTCTCTGGAATGAAGTACAGTTTTGGTCTATCCATGAATTGCAATACTTGTTCAGATATGGACCTTAAACTTTTCATCATTCAATTTTTTTTTTGTAATGACTCTGCACATATTATAACTGGAGTTGAGGACTAAAATGTCATAACTTTCTTTGCAAATTCAAGATTTTGTATTATACTTGAAGCAGAGAAAATGTGTTGGTGTAATTTAAATTCCAGCCGTAAATTCAAAAATATGGGCAAGGTTGCTCGTCATCCTTCCACAATCATCTGATCCTTCTCTTTGTCTACTTGGTCTGGTGGTACCTAAAGAGACGAACTTGGAATGTGTATGATGATATTGTTCTATGTGGGTAACACCGCATTGGAAAAAAGGGTGGGCATGCTGCTAATTGCCACATATAGCTGCTTGTCAGGTTTTGTTCAGTTTTTGACTATATGATGTATGATAAAGGAATTTGTCCGAAATTTGGTGAATGTGCATAGTTCATAAACACATTCATGAGGCACAATCAATGTTGATTGACAGTTGCAACAAGGTTTGAATTCAAACCAATAATGGTCCTATGTCTTTACCTTTAGTGACAAGTGCCAAAAGTCGAAAAGTCTATCCTAAAAATAGTAAAGCTATTAAAGGTTCACATGATTTACATATTACATATTTCACAAAGTTAGTTTTTTCTTCATATGTTGCTTTCTTCATTTTGATGTTTTTATCTCCTTATCTTTCCAAGCCGAAGCAAGTAAAAAAATATTAAGATCTGATAATAAAATAGAAGGAACATCAACAACTACTAAAATACTACCAACAGAAATATTGAAAAAATATGAAATAGCTATAAGAGATGAATTTAGCAATGTAACAACATAAGAAGAAGAGCAAAATAAAGAAAAAGATATAAATAGAAATTTAATGTTAAAACTAGCAATACGTAATATGTGTTATATAGATGAGTATACGTGCGTATTTAATGAATATTATTATAAAGGAACATATAATATAGAAGAAAGTAAAGAAATAAGAAGATTATATTTTAGTAAAAGATATCCACCAAAATATTATAAATATTGTTTAGATGAATAACGTACAGAAATTACAAAAATATAAAAAATTAAAACAAATAATATCTGAAAGACATAAAGAATTAAAAATAAAGATAGAAAGACTACAATATAACATAATTATCGGAGTTAGTAAAAATTCAATAAATGCACAAAAGAAGAAATATCAAATTTAGAATCAACAATAGATAGTCTAGAATATATATATCAACATAACATATATATGTTTAAATAAAATGAACAAAGAAGAATCTATAATAGACGACAAAACATATGAAAATAACGAAGGATCAAAAATAAAAGGAGTATTCTCTAATTTAGGAAGAAGATATAAGAAAATAGGTGAACATTTATATTTAATGTTAGAAAAAAAAGAATTAAAATTAGAAGATAAGTTGGCAGTCATGGTAAGAATAGAAAGAGAAAACGAAGAGATAGACAGAAAAAAGAAATAGATAAAATAAAACAACAAACCACAGAAGAAATACGAAAAATAGAAGAAACTAAAAATAGTAGGATTGCTGAATTAGATAGGTTTTCTGCTAATTTTGGTATATATTCTCTTACTTGGTTTACTAATCCTAAAAATGATTGTAATTTTTTTTGTATCTAATTCTTCTTTTGAATTTATTATTTTTCGTACTATATGTTGTTGCATTTTTACTTCATTTTATCTATTGGTATCCCTAAAAATTCTATCTGGTTTTTCATAAATAAAATATGAATATATATTTTTTTGGTCATATTGTCTTTTATATATGCTATCATTTTTTTGGTCAAGACATAGGTTCATGCATTTTTACAAGAAAATTATGAATCTAAAGCAAATTTTAAATAAAATAAATCCATTAGAATGATTGAAATACAATAATATAAAGAGATGTTAAATAAAATATAATAATATAATATATTGATAAAATACATTGATGATATATTTTTTATCCAAACATTTAATTACGATTTATTTCAATTAAGCACTAAATTTATTATAAAGTGTTCGTAGCTATAGTCATTTATGACTCAAGTTGTCCTCTTCTTTGATTACATGCATAATCCTCTAAAGAAGGTGATAAGTTTTATGTGGTTAATTTATTTGAATAAGTTGAAAAAGAATTTCAAAATTTAAAGTATCTAATAGGAACACTCTATAACAAATAGGATTATTTCATTAGTGTAATGTCAAAAATTATTTTTAAACAATTGTTCTTCTTAATTTATATTAATTGACAATATGCACACTTGCAAAGTACGCACATAAGTCTATATATTAAAAGATGAAGATCATTACAAAAGCGATTTGAACTTTTTATCCTTCATTAAAAGAGTTTGTAAAAGATAAAATCGTCTTTTTTCTATTTTTTCATATTTAAAACTTTTAAATTAATTAAATTTTATGTAATAAATCCTTCCTTCCTTAAATTTTATAATATAGTTAAATTTGTAAGAAAAATTAACTATGAAAAAAAATAAAATTTTAGCCACTTTCGAATTCTTTTAAATATAGGAGTTTCCTCTATATTAGGAAAATGTCATTTCAAATTGTTAGGCTATAGTTAATATTTACAAGTATTCCAATTTAATGTGCAAGAAATATTTACCTTATCAATTATTTATAATAATATGGTAAATAAAAGTGAACTATAAATTTTATTATTATTAAGTCTTTTCTTTTTTAGTTATGTAAGAAGTTCTAATATTTTACACGTCTAAATCACTTAAAATATTAGCTTATAGAAACTACATCTATTTAAGTAATGTTGGTGGAAGAGATATTCTTATAACTATTTTTTTCATAAGCTTTGAAGGAAGCATATAACAATCACAAAAGATTACATTTAATCGTTCTAATATCTTGATTATCATATTATTTTGTAATAATTTCTATTCTATTCAAGTTTATATTGCAGATGGTTGTTTGATCGGACGTTGAAGAATTTTTTATATTAAGGTTAGCTTTAGTGGTATTGTTCTAATATCTCGATTATTGTATTTTTTGTAATGTTATAATCTGTTATTTTTCTGCTTAACACAAGTAGATGAACGTTTGATCGAACTTTGAGAGATTCTTTTGTAAAGGTTATGGTTTAATCATATCTTGTAGTTTACAAGTGGTGGATGAATGTTCGGTCAAACTTTGATGAATTTTTGTATAAATATTAGGTTTTATCATATTATTTTATTGTAGTTTCTGATCTATTACTATATATTATTTTTTTAATCATCCATTATGTGATAGTAGACGTTGTAGGAGACGATTAAGATACCAATACTTCACGTATGTCTGGATGCATAAAGTTGTCTATCTTCGATTTTTAAAGTCAATTGTTATTTTTAATAAATATTTTTCTTCATATATTTCATATCGATTGATGGCTTAACATGAAATACATGTGTAACGCAGGTACACTTGACTAGTATATATATATGTGTGTGTGTGTGTGTGTGTGAGAGAGAGAGAGAGAGAGCGTGTGTGTAATATTAAAAGTGTGAAGACTCTTAAAAAAGTGATTTGAACTTTTTGTGCTTCATTAAAAGAAGTCGTAATAGACAAAATCGTCTTTTCACATATTTTTTAGAAATTATTTTATTAAATTAAAGACTCCTAAAATATTTGGGATCCTAATAACATACATATATGTAAAAAAAAAATTAAATAACAATATTTAGTACTAACTAAAAGAATTATGAAAGCCGTACCTAAAATATATGAATCCTAAAATATATGAATTCTACGAAAAAATATGGAAAGAATTGATTGATCACTTAATTAGTTAAACCAACATAATAATGGTAGCAAAATATCATTAAATTCAGATAAAAATTAATGGATAGTAGGTAGTAATTACAATCAAGGTAACTTTGGTCAAGTCAATAATAATCCATATTTGGTGGATTCCTTAATAATCCATAACTGGTGGATTACGATCAAATTATGAAACTAAGAAACACCCACTCATATTTTGTTATTATTTATTTATGGAACTTCTAAATATTAGGACTTAAGTACGTTGGCCACATATCGAAACATTTAATAATCAAGATTTTTTATATAAAAAATTTTTAATTAATTATTTTTAAAATTAATGGGTTTTGAAATATATAATAAGAAAAACATCTATGGTAAAAAAGATTAGGAGAATTAAATAAAATGTTGTGAACTTGAGTACAATTTTAAATTAGACCTAACTATTTTAAGAATATAATATTTTTATTTACTTATGTTCCTTCTTTAACTTAAGTAAGGATTCATAATGAATCAATTATAATTTTACGTTATATGAAAAAAGAATTTTTACAATTGTATTTCAGTAATTTTTTAGACCAAACATTACAAGAAACGTGCTTCTTTTACGTCTACAATTTTTTTCGTTTGATTTTCCACTTTGATTCAAGTGTATTTTTGCATTCATAATCATCGTTCTTTGTCTTTCTTTATTTCTTTTAGTTAGTAGTTTTTAAGATTTTATATGAGTTATAATATTCAACAATTTGACAATGAATTCTCTCTTCTGATAATTTTTCATGTTTTTTTTTTAGTTAAAATCGAAAGTTTTGATCGAAAAATTGAAAGAAAAAAGCATATTATCGCGGAATAAAGTAGCCAGAAGAATCAAAGGTATATCTCCTCTCCGTTTTAATTCACTTCCTATTAATTCCTGAATGTTTTTTGTATGTAGGACGTGATATTTTTAACCTCATCCATTTTTACTTTCTTTCAGATTTAAAAATTATATAAATTTTTTCATATTTTTATGCGGTTACATGTAGATTTAATTTATATCTAAATATATATGAATTTATATCTTCAATACAAAACTTCCAAATAAAAAAAAATAATACTTTTACATGATAGAACAAAAATTAAAGAGATTCAAAAAGAGATAGAATCAAAAGAGTCACGACTAGAAAATTTCGTATAGCATTATCATGAAATATAAACTATAAACTATAGTTACAGTTAGTTTTTTTAAATTTAAAATGCACTAATATATACAAAAAATTATTTAAATTTATTTTAAATTGACAAAACTTTTAAATATGTATAAATGGTGAAAGAAATTATAGATAAAGCCAAATCGATTATAGTAGTATGTTACATGTCAAAATAGTTATCTATAACTATCTATAATCTATATCTATAATCTATAATCTATTATCTATAATCTAAATCTATAATCTATATCTATAATCTATAATATATTAAAAGTGCGAAACACCTTAGAAATATCGTTTGAACTTTTTGCTATTCATTAAAAGTATTTGCTTAAGAAAAAAAATCATCTTTTCACTATTTTTTCCTAATATTTAAGAGTTGAAAATTAATTAAATATATTTATTGTAAAATCTTTTCTTATTAGAAGTCATCAGAATTAATGACAATTAATAAATTTTTCATTAGTTTAAGAATTCTTAATCAACTAAATTTTAATTTAAGAAGATTAAAAAAAATCTAGACATAGATATAAAAGCATCAGAAAAAGAAAAATTTAATAAGTACCAAATTTTTAAAATTTTAAGTACGTAATAAGAATGTAATCACTTATTTTGTAACGATTTAACTTTAAAAATAAGGAAAAATTCTAAATATAGAAGCAAATAAGAAAAATAATTTTACCAAAAATATGATTCAAATTGATGTGTCTCTCTTAGTCTTTGGCAGCATGGGAAAGAGATACTACATGACAAACGCAAAAGTGATAAATGTAAAATATATATGTGCTTATACTTAACATGTGTTTATGTTTACATTATTATATTAAAGTGAGAAAAATCTTTTGAAAAGTGATTTAAACTTTAACACTTCATTAAAAATCATCGCAATAGATAGAATCATTTAATTTTAAATTATCAAAAGTTACACATGCGAGACACGTGAGGCTAAACTAGTACAACTAAGTATTTATAAGTCAAAAATTACTGGTTGATCAATCCCAATTTATGATTTTTCACTTTACTTATGAGCACTTTTAGTTTGATTAATTTTTTATAATTATTTTATCTTTAGTTTTTTTTCTAATTGAAAAAAAAAACTTTTTTAGAAACAAAATCTCTAACTTCCTCTATGTTCCAAATATGTCGTCGTGTTTTTCCTTAAAAACTACTTCAAAATTTATAACTTCTTATGAAGCAAGAACGAGGATATTTTATCAAAGCATTAGGTATAAATATACCCCGGAATTTTAATAAATGGTACAAATATATCTTCCGTTATACTTTGGGTACGAATATACCCTTGTCGTTAATGAAAAGGTACAAATATATCCCCAAACTTTAATAAACGGTACAAATATACCCTTCATCATACTGTGGGTACAAATATACTTTTGTCGTTAATGAAAAGGTAAGAATATACCCTTACCATTAACGCTGACACACGTGTCAGCATCGTATTGGTTGGCCCTTTTTAATTTATTTTATCTGTGAATAATGTAATGTATCCTAAATTATAACTCATACCCGATCCAAATAACCCAACCCGGCCCGTGTAATAGATAAGTTTCAAGAGACATATCACGCGTCTCTATTCACGCGTGTTTCTTTCTTCCACTCTCTCCCACTAACCCAAAAAACTCTTAACACACATCGGTTCGATTCATGTTTCGATCCATCTACCATCTAGAATCGAGTAGAGATTTATTTAATATTGTGATGTTGTTTATTGTTCTGATGTTAGATAAATATTCTGATGTTGTTTAATGTTCGTCATGAATGACTGTTGTTTATTTTTTTGATTCATGAGCGTCAATGAATCAGAAATTGTTTCTAATTCATGATTGTTGTTACCTGGTTTAAATTCATTGTTACACCATTGTTCACCAACTTTAAAGAGTGAACAAGAAGACAACATTTTAAGAACAGAAACATGAGAAAAACTTGCAAAGTTTGGACATTCCTCGGCCAAATCAAGGTCCTTATTGTATCACAGGTTGGGTCGAGTTATTTGGATCGAGTATGACTTATAATTTAAGATGGATTAAATTATTCACAAATATTTTTTTTAAAAAAAGACCAAACAGTACGATGTTGACACATGTCTCGTTGTTAATGAGAAGGGTATATTTATACCTTTCATTAACGACAAGGGTATATTTTTCCCCAAAGTATGATAAAGGTTATATTTGCACCATTTATTAAATTTTGAAGGTATATTTACACCTTTTCATTATCGGCAAGGGTATATTTGTACCCAAAGTATGACGGAGAGTATATTTATGCCATTTATTAAAGTTCAGGGATATAATTGTACCTTTTCTGTTTTATCAAAATAAAGAATATTATTAGCATTTTTTATTGAATACATCAACTGTTTAGAATCAATTTAAATATTTTTGTCCAAATACATAATTACTTATTTATAAATTTTATATCAACACTAAAAAAATACTTATTGGTGGCACGTTGTAATAATTTTTGGCTATTCACAATCATCTCAGCCAAACGGGCTCAAAAGTCCATGTTAGAAATAGTATATTTCAGCAATCTTTTAAGCAAAAAAAAAAAGAAAAGTAATTCTAACTAATAGTAAATAAAAAATAAAATTTAGAGGCTAAAACAATAGCTCCCCCAAAGTGAAAATAATTTTTTTTTGTTTGATAAATTGACAAATATTTATTAAATTCACTAATCAAACATTCCTTAAAACACTTTTAGAAAAAAAAAAAGTTAATTTAAAAGTGCAATGAAACATGGGGCTTTGAGCTATAGGTGACAAAAGAGTTTGAAAATGAGGTACAAGTGACTCAAGTCTTAATAATTGAGTGGAGGTGACATTACTTTATTATGGATTAAGAAAGTTGAGAAAATTTAAAAATAACCCACAAGTTTTTAAATTTACACTTTAATCCAAATATTAGTTAATATAACAGGAACCGGAGGGAAAAAAGACGCATTTCTCTCTCTTCTCATCCATTGTTGTTTTCTCTCTCTTAACGATTTTTGTTGTTCATTATTGTTGCTGCTTTATTCATCATCTTTTGCTTCATTATCATCATCTTCTACTTTATTATCATCTTCATCTTCTTCTTGTTGACCATTGTTGTTGTTGTTACCGCTACTGCTGCTATTTGACAAATTTTTTAGGTCAAATTTTGTTTCGTACCTCACTTTTCACTTTGAAATTACTTCATAGGAGACTTTGGTAAGTCAATTTATGATTTTTAGTTGAATTTGTCATCTGAAAAACTGCTATTGTGCTATTTTTTCAACAATCATTAGCACGCGAACATGAATGCAACATAAGAGCCATCTGTTTAAACAAATCAATCATCTGTCGCGATAGTGTGCCATCTGTTGCAACGGAAGACTCATATGCTGGATTCATGTTATTATTCTATAGTGTCGTAACATGAATCGAACAGATGGATCATCTGTTGCAACATATGACCTATCTATTGCAACAAGATAAATATTTGTTGCAACATATTAGTAACTTGTTATAATAGAATTTGAACTCAATTCCAACAGATGTGTTGTCTGTTGCAATAGGGTAAATATCTGTTGCAACAGATTAGTAACCTATTACAATAGAACCAGAACTCGATTCCAACAGACGCATCATCTGTTGTAATAAGTAAGTCATCTTTCAAAATAGGTTAATTATCTGTAGCAACATGTCACTCATCTATTGGAATCAACTTCAAAGATTCCTTAGTACTGTAATATCTATCCCAACATGTGCTTCATCCATTGCAACAAATATATAGTCTGTTTCAACATATGATTCACCTATTACAACAGATGACTCGTCTGTTGAAATCAGCTTTAAGAGCGTAATACCAACAGGTAAGTAATCCATTGCGACCGATCACTTACCTATTGCAATAGATTACACATCTGTTGGGATTCATGTACGGCACTATGAAATCACTATTAACTTTTTTAACAAATGAGTTTATTTAGGTACCACTAATGGAGGGATCAATAACAATAGGGGTAGATTGTCATGGTCAATGGATTGAGAATGACAATCAATATGTATGGCGTTGGAAGGAGGGTAAAATGCTAGAGACGATAGCTATGAAAATCCAAAGTGATATTTCATATGATGATTTTGTGAACTTAATCATCATCTATTGTGGAATGAATTATCAAATGGAAGAACTCATCATCATCTATATGCATAGCTCCTTTGAAAATCATAGGGTACTACCTTTCAAGATAACCGATCAGGTTCGGTTACCTGCTTATCTTAGTGATTCATCCAGACCGGTGTAAAGGGTATATATGGTTGAAAAGATGAGAGAGAATGAGAACTAGAATATAGAATAAGAACAACAAGACATCTTTGATGATAGGTTGGATGATCTAGAAATAAATATTCCAGATGATAATCAAACATCTACACCTGTTGATGTGACTAATACGGTGGACATTTCTTGTCGATCGACATAGTCTAGCAATCTTCAAGACGACGGGACCGGCTTTTTTAATGAAATATCATTCAAGGAAAAGAAAGAACTATCTACTACTTTATTTATTTCTTGCTTGAAAAAATATTCCAGAATAAAGAAAGTGATTAATTCGAGCAATGTCTTTTGCTATAAATGTGCTAATCTGAACTACAAATGGTGGTTAAGAGCGATGAAGTACTTAAGTTCTGATAGATTCGTCATTCATAAACATGAAAAGTATCACATATGTGGTTCGGAGCACATCTCGGGCCAAAATCCTCACGCCACATCAAAGGTCCTTGGTGAATATTTCAAGAATAGTTTCCCTGATGGCAAAGGTCCTTCTATAAGAGTTATGGCTAATCAACTACTTACGAAATTGGGTATCCTGGTTAGTTATTGAAAGATATATACGATTATGGGGATTGCCAAGGACTTGGTTAGGGAAACACACGAGCATGAGTATACAGTCCTAGATGCCTAATGTTACATGCTTGAGTCCACAAATCCCGAAAGTAAGACGACATTGCATATTGAAGAAAACGGAAGGTTCAAGTACTTTTTTGTATCCTACGGTGCTTGGATTCAAGGTTTTTGATATTTGAGAAAAGGCATAGCCGTCGACGGAACCTTCTTGAGGAACAGGTATAATGGAGTTTTGCTGGCGGCGGTGGCATAGAATGTGGAGAATTACATCTTTTCTGTCACTTTTTTTGTAGCGGACAAGGAATGTAATGCCTCTTATGGATTTTTTTTGAACAACTAGAAAGTTGTGTCGAAGATACCAAAGAGTTGTGTTTTATTTCGAATAGGCATCCAAGTATTCCAAAGATGGGTTCAATTTTCTTCACTTCATCTTACTTTGTTTGTTGCATCAGGCATCTTAGAGAGAACATTTGGACCAACTTTCATAACAAAAGGGTCGTGACCCATTTTTATAGAGTAGATAAAGTATATAGTAGAGAGGATTTTTTAGACCATTTTAATCAAATAATGAATATGCATCCCCAGGACGCAAAACATCTCGTACGTGTCAGTTTTGAGAGATGGATTTGGACATTCTATCTGGTAAATAGGTACATTATTATGAATTTAATGTCTCATTGGAGTTACAAGTTTAGTATGATATTGTACTAAGTGATTCTTTTGTGTAGGTACAATATTATGATGTCAAACATAGCTTAATCGGTGAATTCATTATCTGGCGATGAAAGAGAATTTACCATCAAGACTCTTTTTGAAATAATAAACAAGAAGTATGACTAATTTTTTAATGAAAGACGTGTGCAATTTGAGAACACAAGAACCCCATTTGTTCTAAAAATGGAAAAAATAATATCAAAGAACATCAGTCTAGGGAATAGGTTATTATCTCATCAATAGCAGATTACAAATTCAGTATCACCGGTGAAAGTGATGTTGTCACGTCGATCTTCAAACAAAATCTTGTACTTGCAGAGTTTTTGACTTGGACAAAATACCCTGTCACATGCTATGGCAGCTCTTTGAGCTGAATACGGTGCAAAATATGGACCTAAAATTTATGAGCACTCCTCTCCATATTATTCGGTGGAAAAATATACAATGGCATATCGTGGACATATTACTCCGCTGCCTCCCGAAGAATGTTGGGTTATTCCTGCAGAGCTTTTGGAGAGACTAATACCTTCTCCATATATTGACCCATGCACTATCATACCGAGAAGAAAGCCATATAAGAAGTGGTATGAAGTCGGAGAATCATTTCCATCAAGAAGAAACAAGTGCTCCGTATGTAAGCGCGCTGGCCACAAAAAAAACTACATGCTTGGATCGTAATCCACCATGATCATTGTAATTGCAAAAACTTGTGTTGTTGTTTGTGGTGGACATTTATATATTTAACTCATTGTTGTGAACGTAATATTATCATTTATTATATATAAAATATCTATTTTAATAACTTGTGCATCAATAAAAAGAGGCCAAAAATGAACTAAATACAACAGACCACAAATATTTTCAACAAATTATCCATCTGTTGCAACAGATGGACATTAGCTGGAAGAATACAATACAGTTCATCAAACTGGAATATTTTTCTCTAACAGATGACAAATCTGTCGCAACAGATGGATAATCTGTTGACAGAAACCCAAATGATAACCAATCTATTCAAACACATGGTCCATCTGTTGAAAGAACTCAAAAGCTAAAATTTTTTTTGCTACTAGATTCAAAATTGGTCCTTACTTCCAACCGTCGACATGTTAACATGTATGTTTAGAAGAAGAAATAGATAGATTAAAAATTGAATAAGAATTAAAAAGCCAAAGTCGACTAAAAATAAATTTTTCATTAAACGAAAAATAAAATACATTAGGTATAGATCCGATATAGAAAACTTAAAATACATATGCTAAAAGAAAAAACATATTCTAATTATTATTATTATCATCAACATCGTTATTATAGCTAATCGGCCAATCAACCGGCAACAGCAAGGCCCTCATCAGCCTCTGTATCTCTCTGAACATCCTTGTTCTCACGGCAACCAACTCCCTCTGTAGGTTATTAAACTGCCTCTGAAGTTCCCGCATAGTGTCGCGCAGAATAACAATAACCCAAATAGGATCAACCATATCTAGAACACACATGAATTGACAAAAAATGTAAACACAACAGTAAAGAAAAGAGTATGAATGTAATACAACGTATACTACCAACTAGTAGATTTACACAAAAAAGAACTTACCTCAGCGAGAAAGGAATATGCTCTTTTAATAAAAGTGGTTGAAGATGTAATATGAAAAGAGAAATTCCAAGAAATAAATTAAAGTAGAGTAGAATGAAGATTAAGGAGGGACTATTTATAGATCTGAATATGTTAGGAAAAAAGGCATGACTATTCAGCTTCATTGTATTAATTACATTTAAACTGCTGGCTTTTTGTTTTCTATGAAAAGTCGCAACTTTTTATTTTACATTCAAACTTCTCACCTTTTAAAAATGGTTTGAGACTTAATAATAGCTGTTATTATTGAGTTATTGCAACAGATCATTCATCTATCATAACAGATAACCCACTGCCGTAACAGATTTACTATCTGTTATAACAAATGGTCTGTATGTGCAATAGATGAGACATCTGTTGTGACAGATGGAACATTTGTTAGAGGAGATATTTTAATTTCTTCTAACAGCTGATTCATCAGTTATAACAGATAGGGAATTTAATTCATCAGTTGTTTTAAATAATTTACCATCTATTGGAATAGATGGTCTGTATGTGCAACAGATGAGATATCTTTTGCAATCTATGGATTATTTGTTACGACAGATAGACCATCTGTTGGAGGAGATGTTTTGATTTCTTCTAACAGCTGATTTATCAGTTGCAACAGATGGGGAATTTGATTCATCAGCTATTTTGAATGTGTTAGGAAAAAAGTTACAACTGTTCACCTATTGTTTAATAGCCATGATAGGGTAGGAAGAATAAGGTGCGTGCAGATTAATAGATCCATTTTCATGTGTGGGAGTTATGTATTATTGAAAGGCTATCGTGAAAGACACACATAAAGTACAATGATCTTATGAATGTAGTTTTTTTATCGATCAGACATTGATCCTTCAAACAAGATCCTGTATTTTACATTTTAGTTCGGTAGGTACAAACTGATAAAGCTGAAGGGTTCTAAGATGGTGGTGTCGATACCCTATTCTAATTTAATAATGATTTTACTCATATTTATGTGTCAAGTTTGGATAAGGGTTCAAGTATTTAGTGGCAGTATAAATATCCAATAGTAATTGGACAGATTTTAATTGTGTAATGGACTTCTGAAAGGCCTTCGAAGCCTCGAATTGCAGCAGACAAGAATGGAAAACCAATAGAAATTTCCCTGGTCCAATTTATATGGATGAGTTACTCGAGAAGACTACTATACAGTAGAAGGTGCTTGGGAGAATACCTTACGAGAAGAGGGTGGTGGAGAAGACCATATACCATCTCAAACCTTGTTTAAGAGAAAACACATGGAAGTAAGTAAGGAACTTCTAGCGAATCTAGCTAATGAGATTTACTTGAAAGGTGAAAAAACTAAATGAGCTTAAATTGTAGAAGTGTATCCAAATATTAAATTCCATCATTCGTTCTTAAAATAGAAAAATGCTTAAGAGGACTGGAGATGGATACTTTGCTATGGACTACGACTAGCGAACGTGGCCTCAACGAAGACCCATAAAGTGTAGGACCAGAACTTTAAAGAACCTAACAATCTTAACTGTAAAATGCCATATCTTTTTTTAAATATTAATGCCAAATATGTAAAAAAACAACATTCACAAAATCAGTGTACTGCATGTGTGTTTTCACAATAGGTTGATCAGTAATACATATCCCCCATAAATGAAGTGGTTCCATCTGCAAGCAACTTATTCCTCTGAACCCATCTTTACTCTAGACTTTAACACTGGTCGGGTAAAAGTTTATCCAGTTTCACTTTCTTTAATTTGCAAACAATAGAAAAATATTTGATGTCTAACAGGAGAAGAACAAAAAAAAACATTACAAAAGGGTAAGACAAAATTGAATGAATCAACAGATGACCCATCTGATGCAATAGATTCCCCATCCGTTCAATTGATGAGTCATCCATTGCAATAGGCGATGCATCTATGGCAATAAATAAATGAAATATTGCAACAGATAGGTCATCTGTTGGAATAAATCAGCCCATTTGTGCTACTAGTTTGATTTCTTCCATCAGTTGCTCCGTTTATTCCAATAGCTGATTCATCAGTTGCAACAATTGAGAAAACTATTACAACACCACCAACAATATCAACAGCAAAGAAACAATACCATATGTTCCAACCCCATCAACAACACAAACACCACATGTTCCAACAATACCAATACCTATTTATCAATAAATAGAAAACTGGTAATGGATAAATCAATAATAACAACAGATGTAAAGATCTAATTTAAATTACATACAAAGAAAAAGATGAGAAGGAAAGAGCAATAGTGAACCATACCTGCAATATCAAAAAAGCAAAGGGATTAGAACATCTATTTCAGTCGAGCAAAGATATTGGGGGGATCAGTTGAGATCCGAAAGGGTCCTCATGCAAAATAGGAGGGAAAAGAAATAAAAAAATGAGATGGTTGTGATTACCCTAAAGAAGAGAGAAAGAAAATTCTGAATCTGAATAAAGAAGAGAGATGAGTTGTGTTAATTTATGGTTGAAGGAAAGAGAATTCTAGAGATGAATTTTATATATTCATTAATAACTTTTGAGAGGCACGAGGAGAAAGTGACATTGAAAAGACAAGATAAGACTACTCAAAGAGAATATTTTTGAGTTATCCAAGTAATATTTTTTACCTCCTTTGTATTTTATCTTTTTTTATCTCGGACAGGAAATTAGAAAATTTCTTTAAATTAAAAAAATAATCTTAAAACATATAAGTCATCTGTTGTAATAGATGAAAATTTCTGTTTAAAGATTTCGAACAGCTCAATCATCTATTATAACAGATGATAATTTTTGTTTCAAAATTTTTAACGGCTCAATCATCTGTTGCAATAGATGGCAACACCTATTTGATAATTTACAACAGATAGTTTGTTGCAACAGATGATTGAGCCATTAGAAATTTTCAAACAAAATTTATCATCTGTTGCAACAGATGATTGAGCCATTAAAAATTTTAAAACAAAAATTTTCATTTGTTCCAACAGATAAGTCATCTGTCGCAATAGATGTCAATATCTTTTTGATAATTTACAATAGATAGTTAATCTGTTGTAATAAATGACTTAATCTATTTGATAAATTCCAACAGATAAGTCATCTGTTGTAACAAGTTAAACATTTATTTTTATAGAATTTCAATTGAGTTCATATGTTTAACTACAACTTTAATTTATTTATCTAGAACTAGGCGTGAGTTACATGGGGTCAACTACAACTTTAATTAAGTATTTGGCAATTGCATGATATTGGAACTACGTTTCTCCAGACCTGAGTCATCTATAGATCACTCTGAGTTAAAATAATTCTTATTAAATCATTATCAAGATAATACCTAAATTGATTAATCTTGGACTAGGGGTGAGTTCATACAGTCAACTACAACTTTAATTGAGTCTTTTGACAATTGCATGATGTTGGTATTGTGTTCCTTCCGACCAGAGTCATCGATCGATCACTCTGAGTTGAAGCAATTCTTATTAACACATTGCCAAGTTAATAACTAAATTGATTTAATATTGGACTAGTGGTGAGTTCATAGGGTCAAATACAACTTCAATTGAGTCTTTTGGCAATTGCATGATGTTGGTATTGCATTCCTTCCAACTAGAGTCGTCGATCGATCACTCTGAGTTGAAGTGATTCTTATTACCTTATTTTTAAACCTAATACATAAATTGCTTTAATGTTGGACTAGGGGTGAGTTCATAGGGTCAACTACAACTTTAATTGAGGCTTATGGAAATTGTATGATGTTGGTATTGCGTTCGTCCCTACCAAAATCGTTAATCGATCACTTTGAGTTAAAGTAATTCTTATTACCTCATTGTCAAGCTAATACCTAACTCGATTAATCTTGGACTAGGGGTGAGTTCATAGGGTCAACTACAACTTCAATTGAGTCTTTTGTAAATTACATAATGTTAGTATTACGTTCCTCCTTAGTCATAGTGCGTCGATCCATCATTCAGAGTTGAAGCGATTCTTATTACCTCATTGTCAAGCTAATACCTAAATTGATTAATATTGGACTAGGGGTGAGTTAATAGGGTCAACTACAACTTCAATTGAGTCTTTTGAAAATTGTATAATGTTAGTATTGCGTTTCTCCCGATCAGAGTCGTCGATCGATCACTCTGAGTTGAAGCGATTCTTATTACCTCATTATCAAGCTAATATATAAATTGCTTTAAAATAATAATAATAAAAAAGATCTTAAAACATATAAGTCATACTTTCTAATAGATGACAATTTTTGTTTGAAAATTTCCAATGACTTGGTCATCTGTCGCAATAGATAACAACGCCTATTTGATAATTTACAAAAGATGGGTAATATATTGCAATAGATGACTTAATCTGTTTGATAAATTCCAATAGATAAGTCATCTGTTGCAACAGGTTGAATATTTATTTTTATACAATTTATTGAGTTCATATGTTCAAATACAAGATCAATTGATTAATATCTAGGACTAGGGTGAGTTCATAGGGTTAACTACAACATCAATTGAGTCTTTGGCAATTGCATGATGAGATGGTTAAAAATTATGCATATCTTTTAAAATTTTAAAAAATAATTAAGATCAATTTGAACTAAATTAACATTTTCAAAACTTTTCATTCTTTTCCAAAATACAAATCAACCCATAAAAATCATCCATTTGCGAGAAAAATGTTTCATCATTTCAAATCTTGAGTTCTCACTTTTTTCTCTTTCTCAACAATATAGACAACAAATACTCAACAAATTCTCAACCCTTCATAACAGATCAATGTTCTTCTCATTTTCGATCATATAAGTGTTATTTTTGACTTTATTCTTGCTTGTATCAGTCATTTTCTCTATCTTCATAGATAACAGAGTTCGAGAAGAGTTCTATATTTGTTATTCTTTTATAAAAAATTGGGATTTTTAGTTAATGAAAAAAAAAGAAGAGTTTTAGTTTTATTATCTTTGATAATGAGTTTACAATTTTGAGTTTTGATGGTAAAATCATAGGAAGAACCCGAGAAAATACTAGTTTTTATTGCAACATTCCTTGAGTGTCATGGTATTATTGGATAGTATTTGTGGTGTTGGTATTGGTGGTGGTGGTTCTGGTGGTCTTCATGGTGGTACTGGTTGTGTTTTGGTGGCATTAGTTGGTGGTGTTTGTGGTGGTTGTTGATGGTGTCGGTATTGGTGGTGTTTGTAATATATTTTTAAAAATTTATGCATACATCACTTGTAATGTAATTTTTCTTCTGTTGTTTGTAGGTAAAACATGTCTCCCAAAAGAAAATAAAGTGAAAGTAAATCAACTTCTAACCACCTAACAAAAAAGGCCATAGTACAGAGGGATTCAGAGGATCTTCCTGAACAATCTTAGTCAGGGAAAAGTGAAGCTGAGGAAAGTTATGAAAACAACGCTGAGATAGATGGACAAGGGTCTGTAGATGGTGATGAGAAAAATGAAAGTGAGAAGGAACAAGAAGAGGAGGGAGAAGAAAGTGAGAAAGAGTATAATAATGCATTACCAATGGGGCGTGAAATATCGAAATCCCAGCATGAGGCTGTCAAAACTATTAGAATTGACAGGTTTTAAATTGCGATGCCAATAGATGATCCTGCAAAACTAACTGGTGATCTTGTTATTAAATGTCAGTTAGGGAAACCTTTTGGCGAATTTAGGAATATGATGAAGAATGAAAATATAGACGGGCTTTCTACGAAGAACTGCTTTGGACACTTTCTTGAGCTGCCTGAGGACCACACTGTTCATTTCCAAATGAGTATGGTATATGGTCTTCTCAAATGCAGTATCAAGTACGTGGGGGATAATAAAGATTCGAAGGAGGGAAAAAAAGATGGATGAAATCTGGATCAATTTATCACGATGCAAACCGGGGCCCTGGCCGTAACGAGCATCCGAAACTATGAATGCTCGGATGCCCTTATTTCTCTGGTAATCATGCACAATATTCATAAGTTATAATAGAAGATATGGAATTGTAATTCATTATGGAAATATGGTCATACTCTGAGTTCAATTAAACTATGAAAAATGAAATCCAATATCACTACACAACATCTGAACCAGTCTGCGAAATCTCTACTACATCTGAAAATGGCAATTGTCTGAAACTGGGACAAGGCTCCCAGTGGACCTAAATCAAAATAAATAACATAATATAAAAGACAGAAGCCTTCTGGAATAAAGAAGGCTCACCAACTGCACACATCCCTGCTGTCTGAAAACTCTATGGCCAAGCAGGACCTCTGAAATGAGCTTCAGACCCTAGAAGGAAGGGGGGTCAATACAAATGTACTGGCACGCAAAGTAATCCAAAGTAAAGCTTTTATATAAATAAAATAATGGAGAGAATTTTTTCCATACATCATACATAAAATAGTTTTCAAAACACATGAGCATCATTTTGATAATCATAAAAACCTTTCTGTCAAAGCAATTTCTAATCTTCTATTACTTCTGAGTTAGGTGGTACACCCCTACAAGTCTAATACCCTACGGTCTATATGGAGTCCGCCATTGACTTTGCGGGAAAGCCCCCAACTCAAGTGTGCCACAAGGGTGGGAGTGTCTGAGTCTAATATGCCACAGGGTACTAGGCTAGCGTAATATAATATACCCAGATCGGCAAATCACGATTTTAGGAAATGAGTTGTCTGAACTCCTGCCTTCTTTGGGGGACCACCTAACATCTATTTATGCCCAATTTTATCTATTTCTAAACATATATCATCCTGAAATCTTAAGTAATGAAAATCTAGTTTCTATGTCTGTCTGAGTCTGTTATGGCATTGTCTATTTTGGTATCATCATACCAAGACTTGCAAGTCGTAATTCTGAGCCATAATGCATTAAGCATAATTCTTTCATTAAAACTCAATTCAGACCACCCAATAATTACAATAGTATAAGATGATTTCATGTTCCGAAACATAAGTCAAAACTATGCAACAATTCTTCAAACATATGGTGGTCCTGTTCTTTTGGCAAAGCCATACACTCTTTCATTGTATGTATATTCAACATTTATCAACCTGTGTAACCCTCTCTTTTTATTTTAAAATCATATTCAAGTCATAGTATAAATCAAGAAATTCCATATCATCATGCTCTTCAAGATGCATTTCAAAACAATCCATAGTATATCATGATTGATGAAAAATCATAACAGAGGGAGTTTTCATGAGTCATGCTCTCAATTCAATCATCAATCTTTAAAATGCGTGCTTACATATATATTCAATTTTCAATAAATTTGGGGGAAGGTCTAAATACCAAAACAATACCGTCAAAACTTCTAAAACATGATTATATTCATAAATCCAAAATCCATTCTTAAAATCATGATTTCTGTGCCCATGAGATTTTAGAAAAACCCTGCGTACCTTAATTTATGACTCTTAAATGAACTCCTACTTTAGGGATGCTATTAGAACAATTGATGGGTGCTTCTTGTAGCCTAGCAATAGGGATTCCGAATCTCAAAGAATTATTGAAAACCCACGGCGAAATCTTAGGATATTTGGGTTTTTAGTTTGAAACCCTAGAGAGAGTTTCTTGTAAATTTTTTTCAAGAAAATATGAATAATGTGGTCACTTGAGAGAAAATCTCATGTTTAAGCTGATAAAGGGGTGAAAATTACCCAACATACCCTTAATAAAATGGAATAAAATATAACTAGGAGCCTGATTTTATGGGCCACCACGACGCACCACTATCGCAGTGGCTCATTGGAAAATGACGAATGAGATTCTTGGGGTCACCACGACATGGAGCCATCGCGTTGTCCCACTGGTTGGGACCCGTAACTTCATCGCTACATGCCACAATCGCGCTAGGCTATTGGAATTTGACAATTGTTAAATAGACCACCTCCGCAATGCACCAAGTACCAAAATGATGGTGTTTTTAGACTAGCTCTAAAATTAGCCATAACATCTTGTCCGGGTATCGGATTTAGGTGAATATTATATCGATGAAAAGATCATTCAATTTCCCACACTACATAATTGATTAACATTGAAAATTTGCATAGGATTTATGGCTTTTGGATTATCTATGCATAGAAATGATGGTTTTCATTCTAGCCTGAAATACAAGGTGTTACATTATCTCTCTCTTGGGATTATTTATCTTCGAATGATGGGTAGGAACGTTGAAGCTTAATGGTATGGAATAACGTAGACCTGATGTGTTTTCTAAGAAAGGATATAACTAATCTGAAACATTTAAACTTCTATTGTGAAACTGAATTCTGACTTGACTTGACTTTACTTTCTTCAAAGAGCTGATTCATGATGAGAGTTTATGATTCCTACCGAAGTGTTTATTCTCAAATCATACGCATTGGACTTGGAAGTGATAAATTATATAGGCACGAATCATGAGGAAACAAAATTTAGATCGTACAAAGGTATTACATTGTTTGAGCTAAAATAGCTGGAAAAATTTAAGATAATGTGTTGAACTCTTATGAACTGAGTCATGACTAAATAACTGAATCTGAAACATGATGCTTGGATTGAACTGAGTTCACAACTTACACGGATGGAATAGATTATCTTTTGGAATGGTCATACGTATTGGACTTCGGATAGTAGGACTGGTTAAAAAGGTAGAAAACCGCAGAACTTGTCTGGCAGACTGTTAAGCTGAATTGCTGGCTAGACAGACTTAAAACTTATAATTAACTGAAGTATCTCTTTAACACTCTTTCTAAAGAAGTCCTAGTATAATTAGGGAACAAAGAGTCCCTGACATGAGTTACACAAAACATCCAACTAAGGAATTACGACAATGATACTACTCTATGGTGTGGAATATAGACATATAACTCGAAAACTAGGATAGAATTACCAAACCTTAGGCAATGAAACTTCTTACTTTCAAGATTAGCCACACTTCTAAAATATTCTCTCAACTATACTTTCCCCTTAAACACCATGCTCATAAATTTAGTACATCCTGCATTTCATAACTCCTTATCTCATGCCTAATTCTTTTTGCCACTCCAACACTCACCTCCAACTTTGTATTAGAGATTCACACACACTCAAAGCATCCATCTACATATATACAGACATGATATTCAAGCCTATCTTTATACCCACATATACACATCTGAACAAACACTCATAAAATATCTTTCTCATAATCTCTAATACTTCCATCCATAACAACTCCCCTGCACTACTCAGATTATACACATAAAATATTCTCAACTAACCAAACCATAAATGAAACTTCACCTCAAAATCCTTTCAACTTATAGACCTATATAAAACAAGTGCACAATAATTTTTTCCAAATATAACGCATAAAACTTCAACTAACCTTGACACGTATCAAAAACTCGGCCTCAATCTTACTCCACAATTTCTGCCTTAACTCAAAGAAGCATACCACCATCTTTCATCAACAAGAAATATTTTCTCTTTTCTATCTAAAAAACTGTTCATCATTACTATATCGATCTAAGGAAAAATGTCACTGCAAATTAGAGTATCGGGATTCGGAACATAAGAGGAGTACTAAGCATAACTTGACACCCTACTGAGGCGTAAGGAATAGTGCACTCATGGCATGGACTCATTAAAGTGATCTAATCTGAGGCCGTACCTGATATGAATTTGAATTTTAACTGATCGTTAAGAGTATCACATATGCACAAGAGATGAACTGGATGACCTAAATTTTTGGAACTCGTAACTTACGGAAAGTGATTCTGATTGCGGAACAAACTGGGAACTCATCATACTAAGAACTAGGAGAGTACATGATTCCTTATCATATGCATAAAACGAGTTATGATCATGAATTTGAAATATGAAGCATGAGTATGTATCAGAATAACTAAAGTAAACTACTGAAATAAGAATAGATTGAGCATCGTTCTTTCTCACGGCCAATTTCACAACTTACTGGCACATCTATTAGCAACTGAAAACTTGACTTGGTTACTTGTTCTATCATCTTCCCCTTATATTTAAGCCCTATGAACCACTATATACACTCTGGTATAAACTGAAATCACTTTACTCCAGAGTCGGGGATATAACAATACACATGAAACTAAACTTACCCTGTAAGACGGTATCTTCATGTATAGCAACCAATGCTAATACTTCCTTCTATGATTCAACCCCTTAGCTTTTTATAGCCCCAAAAGTGTAACACCCCATATTCAAGTACATGTATTGGCGTATTCAAGTATGTGTATTGGTCTTATTTATATGGAATTATTTTTTTTTAGTTTTTTATACTGGAATTTGCCCGTCGATAGTTCCATGTGAAGGTTATTGAATAAGCTTTCCAACGATATAAATATTTTCAAAAATAGATAGGTTTCGGATATAATCGAGCACGTTATAACCTATAAAACGGTGGCTGGGATATTTGGGAATAGTAAATGTGCAGGAAAATTTCCTGCACACAAACTACTGAGGCAAGCCGAATTTTTGGGTCAACTTTGAACGATCATAACTCCCTTAATATAATGAACTGGTAGAGATGCGACCTATGAAAATAAAGATCTTTGAGTCTTCTTTCCAATGAAATTGGTCTCATTCAAATCCAACATCTGAGTAAGGAGTTATACTCATTTTACTTTAGCCTATCAAAAGTGATTTTTAGGGTCAACTTCAAACGACCATAACTCCTTGTACAGAATGAACTGGTTGGCCTACTTTATATGAAATGAAATACTTTGAATTATCCTTCCAAATATACCAATTTTATCAAAATCTGATATCGGAGCAAAGAGTTATGGTCGATCTACTTTAGCTTATCAAAACAGTCCACCAAAGGACAAATTTGACATTATTTAAATTTTAAAGGCATTTTGGTCATTTCTTATTATATTATGGACGGGAATATGTGTATATATACATGTATATGAGTTCAAAAACTCATTTTCATCATCAATCATTGAGAAAGAACAAACCTTAGCCAAATTTGACCTTTGAATTACTTTTGATTCAATCGTAGAAATTCCAAAGTAATCCAATAACTGCGTTTGTCATCTCGAGAGCTTCGAACGACACCTATTATTTGTGCAAACAGGATTGTGTAATCAAGAGGTGAATTCTAAGGTATGAATATTGTTTGCCTTTGTTCTTTTCCATATGTATATGTGTGATAGAGGATTATATGTATTGGTTGTTATTGAAAGGTGATGAAATAGGGTTATGGACTATTTTGCATGGTTTAGTTGTATTGAATTGTGGAAGGTGGATATGGTAATTGAGTTATGGAAGGTGGATATAGTGATATACTATTGAATTGATGATTATTTATGTCTATGGCTCAATTTGGTTTAATGGATTGGTTGGAAGGATAAATGAATCCAAACTTGATATTGGAGGATGTTGTATGAATATGCATGGAATGTGAATGTAATTGGAGTATAAGAGGGTTAAAGTGACACCCTTTATAGTGTACTTAAGGCTTACTACTTAACCACTAGTTTGGTGAATTCAAATAATTGAATTGTGATGTTTGGTCGCTAATACTAGATTGCTATATATGTTCATTGTAGATAAGTAATCCGAAAAGACGGGAAGTCCATTTGGGACTAGTATTGAAGGTTGAAAGTCAGGTATGTAAAGCATACTCTATACCATATCTTTGGCATAAAAGTGAACGATTTTTCTATTAAGAAAGTTTCCAAAGTTATTCAATAACATATGATCCATAATGGTTTTGTATGATGTCCTACATTATCAATGAACTTGTTTCCACCCTACAAGATGTCAAGACATTCCAATACTTACCTGTCTTCTAAATCTTACATGTTTATTGCACTAATGAATGTTAGAAGGTATCCGGTTACTCAAATAAGATCCATGTGCTATTAATGACTCCAAAACATTTCATTGATCTACCAATAAGTTCCTACTTCATTGTTATGGCATTGATGACTCCAAAACACTATATTGATGTGCCAATGAGTTCTTACTTCATTGTTATTGCATTGATGGTCTATTTAAATGTCTCTTATTAATGTATCATTGTTTCAAAGTATCAAAAATGCGGTGGCGACCGAAATAACAATCTCAAAGATTAATTGAACTAAGTGATGGAAGTTCTCTCTTATCGGGTGGTATCCCAGGGGCATAAGCCTATCATGGTTCGATCCCTATTTATGTGTTTATGGGTGGTATCCCAGGGGCATAAGCCTATCATGGGTCGATCCCAGTTGATATGTATTGGAGGAAGCCTAATGGTCACAGTACAGTACAGTAATGATTACAAAAATGATAAGAACGAAGGTAAAATGATTGAATAAATACAATGTATAGGTTGTCACAAGTTCTAGTAAGTGTGGTCCACTCCTATTATGATTTATTCACTTGTTTTTGATTTCTATTGAGCTCCTATATCATATGTGATTATCTATAGCTTTACATACTCAGTACATATTTCGTACTAACGTCCCCCACGGGGAACCTGCATTTCATGCTGCAGGCACAGGTATCTCAGCTCATACACCGCATAAGTAGGAGCCAGGATATCCAGCTGCTTTTGGTGAGCTCCAATTTGCTTCGGGGCTTTCCATGTCATATCAAGTCACTTTTGGTATTGTATAGAAGTTAGTTATATGGCGGGGTGTGTCCCGACCTTAGTTAAACTCTGTGTATTGTTTAAAGGCTTTGTAGACCTAATGTACAGTCAAGGTGGTGTTTTCTTAATAGACGTGATGGCTCCAATGGCCAAGTATTGTATATACATATATATGTGTGCTGGAGCTTATACAGGTAATTATTTTCTTTTATATGTGACATGATACTGTCCGAATTTCGGGTTGTCATAGAGGTATGCATGGGAAGTATAAGGTTATGAGCTGGTTCTCCTGGGCCTCCTCGGTTATGGGTGCCAGTCTGCCCCAATAGGATTTGAGGCATGACAAAAAGTCATCACATAACATCTTAAACATTCACCAACTCAGATTCTTCTAACACTAATCATTGATATCTCCAATCCTTTAATGGATCATACCACTTCTGTCATAGTCTACCAGCATCACGACTCTAAACTTATATTTCTAAACTATGAGAATCAAGATTATGCAAAAAAGATCAACATCATTAATCATAACTCCATAACTTAGCTATAAAGAATACCGCATATTATCTAACTAGTCTTTCTCCACCTAGAAACTCAACGATACTAGTAACCACACAACATGCAATGATCCTTGAAAATAATGTAGCCCCATAGCACCTTGGGCATACTTCTTCATCATACTTACAACATTAGACTTGATTATGAATCAAATAAACTTAAGACCTTGTATACAATGTTCAAGCCTACTAGATCACTTTCACACAACTAACACCCATCACATCAATTTATTATATCCACCTTGATCACAATCTACTATTCCAACTTAGTGTCTAGTTGTAGCTATGATGAACTACCACTTCATACAATATTCTTACATGCCAAAACATCTGGAAACATTAATCCGCCAAAACTTCATAATAGTAAGGATCAATCACAATCCTATGATCTATCTTATTTAAAATCCATTAACACATCTTCCTTCTACACATCATTACTATCTACCCCTTTTATACAACTAAACTTAGTTTATAGCTCCATAAGTCCCAACTAAACTCCCTCTTGCAACCTCAGGGGCATTAAAATTAACACCACTTATCTACTAAGTTCCTTCATCAATAACCTATAATTTCCTTACATGACAAACACTATCAACAACTCTTTTCATACTTCAAGTAAACAACAATTTGCCTTAACTAATAACTCCTTCTCTACCTTATCTTATACTAAACTAACATACAGGGACGTATCACTTCATTACTAACTCAATCATATGCAAAAAAATTCGGCCATACATATATTCAATAAATCGCCCTTACCACTTTTCTTACCATTACGCCACTAAACCCCAGTTCCAACGAACACAAGAATAACAAGATGGACAATAAGTTGCTAGTGAATCGAAATAGGCCCTACACAATCCACTAGACTTTGATTTTTGTGTTTTGAACAAGAAATGAGATGAATGACAAGGAAACTATGCAAGTGAATCGAAAGAGCCTCACACGGCTTCACTAGACTTTCAGTTTCAATGACACAATAATAACAAGATTACAAGAGATAAAAACTTGGCACACATTATTCCATGATCTAAGAATACACATCTTACTCTGTAAAAAAAATCTGAGTCAAACACTCCCCCTACAGACTACCATACAATCAACACATGCTACTAGTTACCATATCACTATAAATGGTAAATCATTCTCAAATATCAGTTATTCAACTAAACATATTTATCTTTACAAAAGTCACCCTTACTCTGATTTCTAGCCTTGTGACTTCATATCACCAACTTCTTGGTCCAATATCACTACCAATAGGTCATGACACCGTCACTTTAACTTATACAACTACTCGGGTGGAAATACAGTTCCAATATTTGGCTACACATCATTCCCCCTGAAGCATGACTCTTGCAACATAAATTTTAAAAAGGACTGAATACACTTAATATTGTAGGCTGAAAAGCATAATTTCATCAGAATCAAAGTTCACACTAAAATCAATACACCTTGGAGTACTAACGGTCTATTCTCAAGTCCATGCACAAATTTTAAACTTTTATATGACTTAATCAGAAAGGACCATACAATTTAGACTCTAGATTTCTGCACCTGAATTACCCCAAGAATAAGACATATCGAAGCACATCAAAGTAAGAAAAGAACTGGGATAACTTTAATTCTATATGGGCAACACCGTGGCATGATTTAGAGTATGTAAAAGGGATATTCTGACTCCATAGCACGAACTAGAACATGAAAAAAGAGAGACATTCCTAAGAGTCTAGTAGCCTCCTGCCTATAAGTGTGGTGCGCTACATACCCATAAACAAGACTCTACCTAATCAGATTTCCCAAACACCCTGGGACCATGAATCGTGCTTTGATACCAAGTTTGTCACGACTCAAACTGGGGCCCTGGCCGTGAAAAGCATCCCAAACCATGAAGGCTCGAACGCCCTTCTCTCTCTGGTAATCATGCATAATATTCATAAGTTATAATAAAAGATGCGGAATTATAAATCATCACGAAAACATGGTCATACTCTGAGTTTAATTAAACTATGAAAAATGAAATCCAATATGAACTACACAATATCTGAACCAGTCTGCAAAATCTCTACTACATCTGAAAATGATAACTGTCTAAAATTTGGACAAGGCCTCCAGTGGACCTAAATCAAAATAAATAACATAATCTAAAAGACGTAGGATTTCTTGAATAAAGAAGGTTCACAAACTACATGCATCACTGTTGTCTAAAAACTCTACGGCCTAGCAGGACCTCTGAACTAAGCTTTAGACCCTGGGAGGAAGTGGTGTCAATACAAATGTACTGGAACGCAAAGTAATCCAAAATAAAGCTTTTATATAAATAAAATAATGTAGAGCAATTTTTCCAAACATCATACATAAAATAGTTTTCAAAACACATGAGCATCATTTTGATAATCATAAAACCCTTTTTGTCAAAGTAATTTTTGATCTTCGTATTACTTCTGAGTTAGGTGGTACGCCCCTACAAGTTTAAAACCGCACGGGCTATATGGAGTTAGCCATTGACTCGGTGGGGAAGCCCCCAACCCAAGTGTGCCGCAAGGGTGAGAGTGTCTGAGTCTAATACGCCACAGGGCACTAGGTCAGCGTAATATAATATACTTGAATCGGCAAATCATGGTTTTGAAAAATGAGTTGTCTGAACTCCTGCCTTCTTTGGGGGACCACCTAACATCTCTTTATGCCCAATTTTATCCATTTCTAAACATATATCATCCTGATATTTTAAGTCATGAAAATCTGGTTTCTATGTTTGTCTGAGTCTGTTATGACATTATTTATTTTGGTATCGTCATACCAAGACTTGCAAGTTGTAATTCTGAGCCATAATGCATTAAGCATAATTCTTTCATTGAAACTCAATTCAGACCACCCAACATTTGCAATAGTATGAGATGATTTCATGTTCCGAAACATAAGTCAAAACTATGCAATAATTCTTCAAACATATGGTGGTCATGTGCTTTTGGAAAGACCATACACTCTTTCATTATATGTATATTCAATATTTATCAACATGCATAACCCTTTTTTTTTTCAAAATCATATTCAAGTCATAAGATAAATCAAGACATTTCATATCATGATCTTCAAGATGCATTTCAAAACAATCCATAGTATATCATGATTAAAGAAAAATCATAACAAGAGAGGGGTTTTTAATGAGTTACGCTCTCAATTCAATCATCAATCTTTAAATGTGTGCTTACATATATATTCAATTTTCAATCAATTTGGGAAAAGGTCTGAAGACAAAAACAATACCGCCAAAACTTCTAAAACATGATTATATTCATAAATCTAAAACTCCATTATTAAAATCATGATTTCTATGCCCATGAGATTTTAGGAAAATCCTGCGTACCTTAATTCATGACTCTTGAATGAACTCCTGCTTTAGGGATGCTATTCGAACAATTGATGGGTGCTTCTTGTAGCCCTAGTAATAGGGATTTCGAATCTCAAAGAATTATTGAAAACCCACAGTGAAATCTTAGGATATTTGGGTTTTTAGTTTGAAATTCTAGAGAGAGTTTCTTATAATTTTTTTTAAGAAAATATGAATAATGTGGTCACTTAGGAGAAAAATTCCATGTTTAAGCTGATAAGGGGAGTGAAAATTATCCAACATACCCTTAATGAGATGGAATAGAATATAAATAGGAGCCTAATTTTATGGGCCACCGCGATGCGTCACTATTACAGTGGCTCACTGGAAAATGACAAATAGGATTCTTGGGGTCACTGCGATGTGGAGCCATCGCATTGTCCCACTGGTTTGGACCTGAAACTTCAGCGCGATGCACCACAATCGCACTAGGCTATTGGAATTTGACAATTTTTAAATAGACTACTTCCGCGATGCGCCAGGTACCGAAATGACGATATGTTTTTACTAGGACTAAAATTATCCATAACATCTTGCCCGGGTATCGGATTTGGGCAAATCTTATATCGACGGAAAGCTCATTAAATTTACCACACTACATAATTGATTAACATGGAAAATTTGTATAGGATTTATGGATTTTGGATCATCTATGCATAGAGATAATGGTTTCCATTCTATCCCAAAATACGGGGTGTTACACAACTACCATGGCATGCAGATTTATTTTGGCTTGAAAGAGTTTGCCATAGTGACGGGCTTGAGATACGATTATCCAAAAGAGCCTATCACCATGAAAACACTATGAGAAAGGTCCAACACAAGCAGGACAGCCAAACCACCACCATCAAATAGTGGTAAGGCATTGTCCCAACGACCACCCGCCAAAACCAATAAACACAAGAAAAAAATAGATGGGTTGTTGGACATTGCTGGACGTGGGTGCAAAGACAATGAGTACAGAGAGCAGTTATGCTTAGTTTGGTTTTCCTATTTCCTTATATTGGTAAGAGACGTCAACAAAGTCTTAGAAGATGATTTGTTAAAACTTGCTGATGATTTTGAGAAATTCAATAATTATCCCTGGGGATATGATAGCTACTACTTGACTGCCAAATATTTACTGACAAAGCTATCCCCAAAGATGATCACATTATATGGCTTTCCTTGGGATTTTATGGTAAATTTAATCACTATTTGTTTACTTATCCATTCATTTATATTGAATAATTACTACGACTTTTTTATTGCTTGCCTCCTATTTAAATTTTTTAGGCATAGGCATTTAAAGTCATTTCTCACCTCCAAAAGCAGTTCAAGGATTACCCAAATGAGGTTTCTCATCCAAGGATCCTTAATTGGTTAGCTGCAAAGAGCAACATAAAAATTAAGGAGGCCGATCTCTTTAACCCTCTGAATAATGTAATACATCTTCTTTCAAGTTAAATAATTTGATTCAAAGAAAGATATTGAAACAAATGTGCTATCTATTACGACAGGTGGGTCATCTATTATAATAGATTACCTATCTACTACAACTGGTGTAATAAATGGGTAATCTATTACGACAAGTGATCTATATTTTACAACAGATTAACCATCTATTACTATAATTCTCTGAACCCGACTCAATAGATTACCCATCAACAATAACTTATGCAACAGATAGGTAATCTGATGTAACATATTGTTAATCTGTTATGATATACAGATCAACTGTTGTGACAGATAGACCATCTGTTGCATAAGTTGTCTGTGTTAACATGTAACCCAACTGACTGCAAATTATTCTATGATTTAAATGTATCTATTTTTTATAGGTTGTGCATCCGTGGATCGTGCTTACTGAGAAGGAGTTGGAGATGACTTCTTTTATTACTCTACATCTTGTTGATACAATAGCAGATGCAATGGCGGAGTTAATAAAAAAGGAATTGTCTGGAGTAACAGCTATAAGAAGAGCAGTTGGCAAAGTCATCGTAGTGTTGAGGATCTTCATGACCAAACTACTGTAGTAGATTCAGGTGCTTTTTCTGGGGGTATTGCTGGTGGAGTTGATGTTAGTGGCAGGCATACTGATGCTACTGCAGTCGTGAATTTGAGCATGTGATGCTTCAGAAAAAATAAATATGTCTAAAAACACACCTTTCATAGGTCCCTCTCACCATTACATAGGTTCCTCTCACCCTTACACCGGTCCCTGTTACCCCTCTTCACTCTCATATTCTTATTGCAAATGCGAAGAGTGCACGAAGAGCCAGGATAAACTCTTTGAAAAAATAGAGGCTATCACTAAAGCTGTTAAGAAATTAAAATCTAAGAGGTGTGTCATACCACCCAAGAAGGTGAGGGAGCCATACACTCCTACTGTAGTGGTTGGGAGGAAGAAAAGAGCAATTAGCCAAGTACTCTCCAATCAAAAATCCAAAAAATTATAACTCCTCCCTCTCCAAAAGTTGTTGAAGTTCAGGAGCTATTCAAAAAGGTGGACATATACATAGAACTTGGTGCCAAAGAGAAGTGGGAAGATTACCCCATCCATACCTTTTCCAACCAAGACTTTAGAAGTATGAAAGATATGTGTACGCAGTACGTGGACAAGGTAAGTTTACTTTTTCTAACCTAGCCTTCTAATCTACTTGTTATCTATTGAAATATATGTGTATTTTGGTGCAACTTGTGGTAGTTCTGTTGCAATATATTACCCATCTCTTGCATAATTTTCATTAGATGGGTATTCTATAAATAGATTAAGAGAACCCTCTGCAATAGATGAACTATCCGTTACATCTTTCACTATGTTTTCCTTCTTTACAATTAATAACCTATTTAAAAATTGACTTCTTATATCATAGTATGTTGAAGAAATTCTCTGCCTCATGAGGGGCAGATAATTAGCATACTCGAAAGCTTATGATGATATCAATAGGATAATGGACCTCGACTTCTATAAGAATCTCAAGGATAAGTATAATTATCTCAGTAAGCTAGCGTCAACTCCTAGTGGCAAGGGATTTCATTCATTACCTTTTGGGTTCTAATAGGATGAAGAAATAATTAAATATCTTTGAGGAGAGAGAGGCAAAATCCACATGGAAAGAGCTGGACCGAGGCAAAGAGGATTCTTGGAGTCATGAATATAGATGACATACATTATCGGACTATTGAGACACTTCTCCAGGAGGGAAATATCAAGGTTTATTACTATGACTTACCTGCCTTGGACAAAGTTAATTTTTTTTTACCTATATGCAGCCACTGTTGGAGTTGTTCCCCATTTTGTTGAGGAAGAGTAAACTGATGAATCATTTGCCAATGAAAGTATTGATGAAGCAGCCATGGAATTTTGAGGTCGAAACAAGGACATCGACCTTCCAAAAAATGAAACAGCTACCACTTGCGGGTCGCATGCTCTTGCACACATTGAATGTTTGCTGACCTGCACAAAAATGGTCGAGCCAATGACCTTTCTATGAGACAACTCTTTGGCAAACATACAAGAGATCTAGGCTTATGGGGTACTAACTGGATGCTTGGAACCTATGTATAAAGAAGAGCCTATGAAATAATAATTTGTTTACTTCAAGTCACTTCACGTTACATACTTGACATTACATACATGTAGTGAAAATTTTTTGTTGTCTGATGAAAGTTGAATTTCTTACAATGCAACAGATTGTCCATCTGTTGTATAATATATCTATCTGTTCTGGCAGATAGTCTATCTATTGTAATAGGTTGTTCATTTATTGCATTATGCTAATATTTCTAAGTCTTATCTGTTGCAACAGTGGGAAGACCTGTTTGATATTTTCCAATAGATGACCTCCATATTTCAACTTATGCCTAAATTTATTTGATATTTTCCAACAATTATACTTGAATATCCATGTGCTAAAAAACACTAAACCAGTAGCAAATATAAATACGCCACCATTAAAATTTCAGCAATTAGATTTGAATAAATACACGATTTGCTTGTGAAAGGTATCGTTCTTCATACCAATCAAAGTAATCACATCCACCCAACTTCTAACAAAAATAAGAACACAATTACAAAATATCTACATGTCAATAATTAATCAACTAATTAAATAAAAAAAATTACCTTTGAAATTTTACAAGTAAAAAACCTATGACCTGGATTTTGTTAAGTTTAAAAAGTCTTCAATAGAGCTTCATGAACACACTTACAATATCAAAAATCTTTATTGTCAAGATCAGTTGAAAAAAAATGAAAAAAATATGCAGAAAAACCAAATAGAAATAATTTGAAGAATTTGAATAGAGAAAAAAAGATGAAGAAGAAAAAGAAAATTTGGGAACTAAGGGTTAAATTTTAGGAAGAATATGAATATATAAGACAATGGGAGAAAAATAATCGTTGGGGGACAAATCAGATACCAAGTCAATAAAAATGAGGGTTCAAAGAGCCTTGGTTGTGTGAATCACACGCGAGCAGCCAATAGGATAAAAAGTGACAAACTAACACATTTGATGCCTATTTTATTTTAAGTGTTTAAAATGAACAATATCTACTTGATGCCTATTTTTATTTTAGGTGTTTAAAATAAACACTGTCGATGAGTTTCGCCTTTTTAATTTCAAGTCACTTCACTTTACATATAGTGGCAATTTTTTATGTCTAATAAAAGTTGAATTTTTATAATGTAACATATTTTCCATCTGTTGTAACAGATATTCTACCTGTTCTGACAGATAGTTTATTTGTTGCAATAGGTTAGTCATCTGTTGCATCATGTCGATGTTTCTATCAGAGTATATCTATTATAATAGGTTAGTTATCTATTGCATTATGTTGATATTTCTATCTAAGTCTATTTATTGCAACAGTGGAAAGACCTGTTTGATAATTTCCAACAGATTACCTACCTATTGCAACATATGTCTAAATTTGTTTGATATTTTCCAACAGATGTTTTATCTGTTGTAATAGATACAATATTTGTTGCAATATTTGAATCTAGTATGCCATTTCAATTAATAAGTTCAAATCTAAGAAAAAAATAAAATTTATAGACAATAAAATAAATCAAAGCCTTCAGAAATTACATGAAATAAATCAACAAATAAATGAAATATAAAAAAATTGTTATGGGTATAGATCTCAACAAATACATCAATAATTTAAGTATTGATGTGAAGACTTCCTAAGGAGGGGTGAGGTTATTACATTGACAGACTCGATCTATAAAGATCTACTCAATATGGACAAGTTGTTCTTTATCTGGTGCTATGGAATTCAGCTTTGGTCATCGTAGATCTTTAATGTCGCTTGCGTATGGTTTCTGTACTTTCTACTCTCTGTATTTCCATTAAAGAGTAGTATATTGTCAATGCTGTTCAGCAGTAGCTTCTACAGTGACATCCACCTGAAAAGCCAGAATTGGTCAATACTAATTACGAAGATACAAAAAACTAGAAAAGGATAACTCATTTGTTTTAAAAAATCAAATAGGTCTTTCTCCTGTTTTAAATTATTCCAAATAAATTATATTTCTGTTGCAACAGATGGATCAACTGTTGGGACAAATTATAACATGAGGAAGACCTGTATGATAATTTTCAACAGCTGAACCATCTGTTGTAATATATGACTCTTCTTTTGGAAAAATTGAAACGGTAAGAAGTCTTGGTTTAATTTGTCCCAACAGATAATCCATCCATTTCCGCAGATAGGTCATCTCTTGGTACAAATAAAATAGACAAGACATATGTTGCAATAGATACTTTATCAGATGCAACATATTAGTCAACTGTTACAACAAATGTACATATATGTTTGATAATTTTTAGCAAATGTGTCATCTGTTCAAACAAATATGTGTTTGTTTGTTAGTTGGAACATACTATATATATTCATCTTCTTAAGCTCGTGCTGCTCTCCTTTAGCCATTGTACATTGCTCAGTAGTGCAACATATGAATAGAGGAGTTGTAATTTCGCTTTTTTTGGATGCTTGATAATGCCTTGAAAATTACATTCCTTCTCATCTTAGCCTAAATCTCTAATGGAGTGGATGGATATAAAATTCTCTTTGATGGAATGAAATCTCTCTTAGATGTCAATTCTTTTACAGAAGCAGTTAATGCATTAATATCATTAATCATTACATCATGTTTCGCCTTGTAGTCTTGACATTTGCATGCAGAACTTTCCCTAGGAGAGGCAAAATTTGTATAACCAGTATGGTCATACTCATAATTCTTTGTTTTAAAAACTATAAGAGGGGCATCATTAGCACTAACAGCAGTACCACTACCACCACCAATAGCTCCATCACCGCTTAGACCATCAACAACAAAAACCCACCCTCCAAAATTATTTTTCTTATAATGGCTGTTGCTCCAAATAATTCTATTTTTTATCCTGTCAATGACCTTAGGGTTCGAAAAAGTTTGCATAGACCATAAAGTAATAAAAAATAACATCTTCGACTCTCGATTGATCGGAACAAGCGACGGATGCACAATCTAACATAAATTATTACATATATTAGAATGATGATTAGATAATTCAAAAAAATCATTAATTAAAATAAAAACTTAATTATAATTACACTTACTGCATCCTTCGGGGGGTTGAAGAGATCAAGAAATTTTATATTTTTATCCATTTTGGCCAACAACCAACTCAAGATTCTTGGACAAGAAACTTCTTCTTGGTAGTTCATTTATTGTCTCAAATAAGGAATGGCTTTGAACGCCCAAGCCTATAAAATTACGCCAATAAATCAAAAGTATTATTGAATAAAAAAATAAATAATGTCATGATAAAATAAATATTTATCATGAAAGTCCATGGAAAGCCATATAAGTTGACTGTCTTTGGCGCTAATGGAGTCAACAACTATTTGACAGTTATTTTGAAGCTTTCATAACCTTAAGGATAGCTATTAAAGCCTCAAGATCCTCGGAGAGCTTTATTAAACCAACTCTTATGTTGTTGTTAACGTCTCTCGTCCAAAGAATATTATGTATAAACCAAACCAAGAACAATGATTGCTTGTGTTTCTTTGAAATTCTCTTACCTTTCAACACTTCTATTAAATTTTTATTTTTGAAGCTTGGACCAACAATGGACAAGGTCATCACAATCACTCGACATACATTTGTCTTTTTTGGGTGTGCGGGGTATTTTTTTGAGGTTAGAATAGGTATAACTTGAGAAGGAGAAGCAGGATAATATTTTAGTCCAGTAACTACCGCTTACTCCTTCCAACCAAAACGAACAGGCATGTCACAGTAATTTATCCGCACCTCATCTATCTTATCTTTGATTTCATACATAAATCTACGTTTGAGAAGTTCACATACTATTTTCATCTGGAAACGAGCACTATTGTCCTCTGGAAAATCAAGATATTTCCTAAAGCAGATGTCCCCGAAATAAGTATCCAATTTTTGTTCTCGAAGTATTTTTTTGAAGGTTTTGAAAGATTTTCCTATGGCTGACTTAACCACGAAATCACCCGTTAAATCTATGGTACCATTACACTGCATTCTCATATGATAACGATCAATCATGAAGGTTTTGACCAACTCTTCAATGGAAGGACTATTAGTATTTGGATTATCTCTTTTAAAATATTCCTCCTCCTCATGTTCATTATATTCTGCTCCTGATTGAGATAACACTTGTAAAGCAAGCTCATACAGTAGTGGATGTAGCCTAGCTGCTTCACTTGTTCCTTTACTTGGACTTTTGGGAGCCATATAATCTAAAAATAACAGGAACATAAAATAGATTATAATTGAATAATGCATCGCTAAAAAGGGATAATAGTATATCTAATATGTACAATAGTAAAATAATAGTTCTAGTAGATTACATATCTGTTGCATTAGATAGGTTATCTGTTGCAACTTATCACCAATCTATTACAACGAATGAGTAATCCGTTGGAAATAATAAAAATAGATCACTCATTTGTTGTACCAGGTAGGTTATCTGTTGCAACTTATAACCAACCTGTTGCAGCGGATGAGTAATCCATGGAAATAATAAAAATAGATCACCCATCTGTTGCACTAGTTAGGTTATCTGTTGTAACTTATAACCAAATTATTACAGCGGATGAGTAATCCATTGGAAATAATAAAAACAGATCACTCATCTGTTGCACCAGGTAGTTTATCTGTTGTAATATATAACCAACCTGTTGCAGCATATGAGTAATCCATTAGAAATAATAAAAACAGATAACTCATCTGTTGCAAAATGAGTTATTTGTTGGATCAATATTGTTTAGATTTCTTCCAAATAGAAGAGTCATCTGTCGCAACAGCTGAATGATTTGTTGTATCAGATGTTTTATCTGTTGCATCATATGGTTCATCTGTTGCGCCAGATGGTTTATCTGTTGTGCTTGATGGTCATCTGTTGCGTCAGTTGGTTCATCTATTGCAACACCATTTTTACCAAGAAAAATAATAAATCAACCCAACAACACCAACACAACATACACACATACTAAGAACATCAACGGTGACAATAAATTACCAATAAATCGAATCAGCAGTTCGATAATAAGAACTAGAATAACTACAAAAATTATATTTCACACCGGAAAGAGTAGAGAAGAAATGCCAAAAATTAGAATTTTATTTAGTCTATATTTCAAATTTAAGCAAGAAATATTGAAATTGTTAATCAATACTAGAAAAGAAGTTGACTCAAGTTCCCCTGTTTCTTCATAACTAAAATATATAATTTTTTACCTGTGAAAGAAGAAATGAAACGATGAAGAACTAAAAATTTTATCGCCAAAGAACACTTCTTGTCATGTCGATTGACGGTTGAAAGTAAAAAAGGAACTCATCCAGCTATTTGTCGCTGAAGGTTGAAGTCGCAGGGAATTAAAGGTAGAAATTTTACAGAACTGTTGGTTAGGAGAGAGTTGAAAGAGACTGTCAGAGAGAGAGAGATAAGAGACACAGTTGATTTGAAAAGGAGAGGGGTTTAGGTTGATTTGTATTTTCAAAAAGGTTAGAAAGTTTTGAAAATATTAATCAAGTCCACAATTAACTTAATCAAGTTTCCTATTTATGTTTGACCTTTTAATTTGGTCAATGACACCAATCCTTCATTCAAGACTATTCAAGACTTAAAAGACACCTTTCCTTCAATTTTCTCATAAAACATGCTATAAAACCAAACTAAAGTGATAATCCCTTCGTCAAAGAATCTCAATACTACACCAGCAAAATGAACTTTGATATATCAAGTCCCTCTTGGTCAATGTCATCAATCCTTCATTCAAGACTATTCAAGACTTAAAAACACCTTTCCTTCAATTTTCTCATGGAACATGCTATAAAACCAAACCAAAGTGATAATCTTTCATCAAAGAATCTCAATACTACATATACCCTTTTGTCACTATCTTAATTCTTAATAGTCCCTATTCATTTCAATTTATAGAAAGATATTCAACTGAAATGGAAGTTTTTTTTTAGAATATTTGTGATAAAAATTAACTATAAATATTTATGCCTTATAAATTACTCTTTTCAATTTAAAATAGTTGAATTTCTGACACATCTTTTATGATTCAAGATGAATAATTTTTTCTAAGCTTCAAGAAACATGAATTAATTTTTTCAAATTACTCTTCACTTTAATAACTTTTTTAACTATTTAAAATTTTAAGAAAAGTTCAAACTCTAAAAAGAACAAAATGATATTACTAACAAATTACTTCTTGATTAACGTAATTAACTAACTTTTTATAAGGGTATGTCAGACTTTAAAAATTTACTAGTTTAAAGTACGTGCTTTGCAAGTGATATTTATTCTAAGGATTTTTATATATTAATATAGCATACATACATTCCACGTGAGTTTTTGATTATTAGTAAGAAAAGTGTACAGACGTCTCTAATCAGTAGTAAGGTACAAAAAATATTTAACCAAAAGAATATAAACAACAAGAAAATTCGTACATTAGCTATAATTTGAGACATCCAAGTCTATACAAAGTTGGTGAAAGTAGAATTTCGACTCGATCCAACCTATAACAAAAAAAAGGACCATATATAGTTTGCAACAAACTAAAAAGATATCAATTACAATCTTCATCTAGAGAAAAAAACTTACTAAGGTTTCAACAAAGCAGTGTAGCTCACTGCATATACCCTCCAACTATATATGTAATAATAGCTATTTTTCAAAACTATGACATACAAAAAAAATTCATGTAATTAAGAGATTTAAATTACGTCAAGCTAATACTTTATGCATGTGATAATAGCTGATGAACACCTACAAATTAATATAAGCATTAGACCTTATATATTTTAATTGAATATTATGCTTAAAAAGTAAAACATAGTCTTCAATTTATATTTATAACATTATAGATAATTGCATGTGTATATATCATCTCAATCACTAAAATATTGTATATTAGAGCAACAAATTTTCTAAACTAACAATAAATACTAAAATACATGTAAATTTTCTTACCATGATAATAGAGACAGTAGCAATGCCAATGAAGTAGAACAAATCTCTCTTCTTGCGTGTAAGATCTGGATGAATTCTTCCTCTAAAATATTAATTGTTCCTCAAAAAGATTAAATAGAACATATGTAGAACTATTATTTTTTAGGGTTTAGAGTCCAAATCCCAATCTAATATGGTAGTGTACGTGTAATTATTATTATAGCAAACAATTGATGCTCTTTATTATTTGTTTAATTAAGGAAAATATTTAATAACAGAAAATTCTATAATTCTTTAATTTTGAATGTTTTAAATTTAATTAATAATAAGGAAAAAAGTGAAAAGACGCTTGTGTCTATTACAGAGTCTTTTAATGAAGAAAAAAATGTCCAAATCACTTTTCTAAGGTCTTCATACTTTTAGTATATTATATAGATATATAGATATATATAGATATATAGATTATAGATGAATAGATTTTGTTTTGATCGAAAAGAATATCTAACAAAGAATAAAATAGTTTAAAAATTAAATTATTACTTAATATAAAAACATCATTTTTTTAAAACGACTAAGAAGAAAAAAAATATCACCAATCAATAAAGTATTTCTTTTAAATAAATACTTGTTTTCTAATGAGCCCTACTATTCTACTAAAATACACTTCCCCACCATATCTTTGATTCTTTATTTTAACAGCTAATAAAAACCAAGTTCCATTCATTCACCTCTCTAATTAAAATTTATATCTAACAACTTGTATTTTTCTCACTGTGCAAAAAATGAGGAAAATCAGATAACAAATTCTGATCAATCTGAACCAATACATGTTGACTTATTTTCATCATCATCGTCGTCATCATTATCATTATCGAAATCCTCTTCGTTTTACTCGCAACCAAGTTTACATAAGTTCCTTCTTTAGCTCCGCCTTCAAATCATACACAATTTTTATCCAACACCTTATGTGCATCACTCTACCTGTCATCCTCCTTTTTTTGCTTAGTACTTTCCAGAAAACACATATACTCTAGAACTTTCAGCGGAGAAATTCTTTGATGGAATAGAGAAGATCATTATTCGAAGGTAGTTGCACAGATACATAATAAAAGCTCTATCAAATTAATAGATATTATCGGAGATAAAATCTTCAGTGCACACTAAGATCACAAAATTCGCGTATAGAAAATTGACAATAATGACAACGAAAATAATTACAAGTGCTTTGCCACTTTACCAATGTTTAATGATCGGTTTATGAGATTATTCAGTGTGAAAAACTACGTTGAAATTCGTAGACATAAGAAGTGTACATGGGTTCATCATGTTGATACAGTTTCAGCTTTACCTTTATCATTAGATAATTCTTTGCTTTACTCTGCTTCATGGGATAGAACTTTCAAAGTGTGGAGAACTTCGGATTTCAAATATGTAGAATCAGTCTGAAATGCTCATGACGATGCTATTAAAATAATAGCTTTATAAAAAATGGGTATGTTTAGAATCCATTCATGTAATTGAAAAATTGTTCCTATCATGGAGTTTTTCAAATTCTACTAGTGAAATCGGAAACTTTATCATAAAATTTCATGATAATTACTATCTTTTTAAAGACTGAATCAAAAAGTAGCTAGTAGGTGTTATTTCTAATGGATGGGTCACCTCAAGTTTGGAATCAAAATAGGTTAAAACAATGATCGGTCATGATTCAATTAACTCAAAGTTGCATGAATCAAAATAGGTTAAAAAATGGACTAGATAACAGTTGTTTTAACCTGTTTTTGATTTGATTATTTGATGGATCGTTTTGAATCTAACATGGAAGTCAAGTATGGTAGAAATCAAGTATTAAATATCACGTATATGATCTCTGTGGTTAGTAGTAGTATTATTTTTGGTATATTATCTTACTAGTTCCTACTTCTCACTCTTAGTTTTCTAGTTACTGTTTGTTGTCTTGTATGCTTCTGTTCTCTTACTATCTTGCTATTGCATATGCCTTTATAAATATTAGTCATATGTTTTTTCTCTCTTTGACCTAAGGGTCTTTTGGAGACAAAGTAGCCTCTTTACCTAATAAGGTAGGATCGGGTAAGGTTAGACTCTACCTTGCCCTCCTTGTTAAAGGATCTTGGCTATGTAGATGTCATTGTTTTTCCTATTTGGTTAAGTCAAGAAATAAATCATAATACATTCGAATAAGTAATTACTGTTTCTATTTTTTTTGTTGATTTTGGTGTAGGTATATTTACAAAGGTTCCGCAGACATGAGGATCAAACTATGGAAGAGATTAGAACAAGGGGAAAAGCACATACACACACTTGTGGAAACACTAGAAAAATACAAATCAGCTGTAAATGCTTTAGCACTTAGCACATATGGATCAATTTTATATTCAGGTGCTTGTGATAGATCCATAATTATATGGGAAAGAGAAAAGGGCATAAATGGTCCCTCATCTATAACAGAAAGTCATATACCTCCATTAGATTTTCTCTATCACTAATTTCTCAATTGTTTCTCTCTTGGACACCTTATCCTCAAATTTCTCTCGTAAAACAATAGCTTAAAGTACAAAAAACAGCAGTTTGCATCAAACTTAACTAAATTACAACACTAAAATACTCAAAAAGTCACCAAACTACACAAAAAAACTACGTCAACTATCACCAAGCTGCACCAAAAACTATGCCAAACTACATAAAAAAATGCATTAAAAACGTCAATATACTGCACCAAAAACAGCAGTAAACTGCAACAAAAAATGTCAATTTTTTTTTTTACAAGATTAGAAGGTTGTCTATTCAACATGAAACTACTTGATGCATAACCTCGTAAACTTTTGCATTGAAATCTAGTTCAACCTTCAAACTTTTTCAGCCACAGAACTAGTGTTGATATTAAAAAATGTTCATAATGCTGAGATAATATACTAACAAAAAATAATTAAAAAAAAGCTAAAGCACATGATCAATCAATTAACAATAGTACTATTCACCTTCTCAGCTTGAAAGTGGATAGCATACTTCCCCAAATCGAGTTAATTCGATAGACTGATTATGATGTCCAAGCTACTGTCTTTTTTAGTTTTAAGCTATTTTCTGACAAAAGAAATTCAACGAAAAGGTGTCGAAGAGAGAAATAATGAAGGAATTAATGATGGAGAAAATCTAATGGACGTGTGAATTTTCATTTGTATAAACGCCATGTTGTTTGTATAAAAATATACAAAGGTCAAACTTGTTAAGTTTTTGAATAGTTAAAGGATTAAAACTGATAAGTTTATATTTAAGGGACTATTTTAGACTTACTCCTATAGATAAGGGATAATTTATACCCTTTTCACGTATGGAAAAAAGATAGTGGTGGAATGGTGGTAAGTGGAGCTTTAAGAGAGGATACCAAGGCCATTTTATGTTTAGCTGTGGTAGCAGATTTGGGGTGTAGTGGATCAGCTGAAAAAACAGTGAGAATATGAAAAAAGGGAATTGGAAAAATTTATTCGTGTTTGGCTGTTTTGGAAGGAAATAAAGGTCCAGTCAAATGTTTGACTACTAGTTTTGATAGTAATAGCAGTAGTAGTAATAATAGTAGTAAAGTAAAGGAATCCAATTTTTATTTCATCTAGGAAAAGTCATATTTTTCTCAACATTCTTTGTCATTTAATCCAATAACGTTCCGTTAGATAGGAAATTTTTTTATAAATACTGATAACTTCCGGATAGAGTATTAGAACGAAAAGATCCATTAGATAATGAACTATTAGTTCGAAGCCTCTCCGACGATTAATGAACAATTCGAAGTGTTTTTCTTGAGTATTCTTGATAAACCAGCATTTATATGTAGATGTTTTAGATGTACACATTTTGCGCGTATATCTGTTCAATAAATATATGATTAATGTAAAATGTTAATTATGTATAATTTATATTTTATTTATAAATTCACGAAAGTAATTAAAATTTTATGAAAATAAACATCTAATGAGTACTAAAACATAAGCAAGAAATGCCTATTCTAGAATCTACAAGATTGCAACTTCACAAAATAAATTCCATAACATGTCAGTCAAATACAAACTAAATTGGAAAGGAAAAACAATAAAGCAGAACTTAAAATTTAAAGATAAATAATAAATTGCATATTTAAAAAAGCGAATAATGAATTCTACTGGCATTTTTGAAATTTCAAATACCCTCATCTACTCACAATATGAAAACACTCATCAATTAGTAATGTATTCACACTTCAACATGATGAAGGACCTCGGCTCAAGAAAAAATAATCCAAATTCGTTCAGTAAAGAAGTAATTAGAGAAGTACAATTAAAAATAGATAATAATAAAATAATAGATGATAACAGAATAGAAACTATAATAAAACAATATGTTCGGCAACTTTATAATTTCAAATACTCTCAACTACTCACAATATGAAAACACTCGTCAATTAGTTAAATTTTCACATTTCAGCTTGATGAAGAACCTCAACTCAAGGAAATATAGTCCAAAGTCGTTAAAAAAAGAAGTAATTACTGAAGTACAATAAACAAACAATAATAACAAAAACAGTAGATAGTAACATAGTAGAATACAACCAGATAATATGACAATATTGAGATATCAAACCAATATGATCAATCTAATCTTTATAAAAAAAATTGTCAAAGTCATTCATCTACCACCTGTATCAAGCAAAACATGACATTAGAAACACATCAAATCATAACACCAACGAACAAATGAATAATACAATGCATATAAAACAAAAGCATAGAAGAATATTAGTTGAAGAACGTCTAATAATTTAACTTTAACAATATAAGTAATATTGGTAAGCATTAGAAATAAAATTCAATACAAACTCGCTTGTAATGAACACAAAAGCTCAATCACATTCTCCACATGAATTTTTCTCACCCGCTCAAACATATTAAAGAATCAATCAATAATGACTTATACCATTTATATTTTTTAAAGAACATGTAATAACTCTGATAAAAACTTTTCTCATTGTTGAATTTTTTTTTTGTTAATTGAAATTATTATGGGACTTTTCTTTCCATCGCCTTTTATATAATATCATATATAAATCTTTTTTCGATTTAATTAGAGAAACAATTTATTTGGGATAAACTTTATTTTTCAAAATAAATAAAAATAACAATTTTCAAAAGAATTTTAAAAACATGAGTATTATTGTCCTATATATGAATATGTTACTTATTTTAATTATGTATATTAAATATAGCTTCTTCAATATCATTGTATTCCTATTCAAGAATACTTTTATGAACTTTTTTTTCTTTGCTTTAATTGACATAATCTTTAATTTAGAGTTTTTATAAAGTGGCATTAATCTCCTTAGCTAATTAAACTTTTCATATATATTCAAATTTTTTAGTTCTCCTAATATTTTTTACCATATAATTATTATTACTATATATTTTAGGAGTGTTTAATTTAATTAAATAATAATTGAAGGGAAAAAAAGATGATATTGTCTATTGCAGAGTATTTTAATAAAGGGCAAAAAATTTAAATCATTTTTTAAAGGTCTTCACACTTTTAATATATTATAGATATAGATTATAGATTATAGATTATAGATTATGGATATAGATTATATATATACATATATATATAAATATATGTATGTATATATGTACATATGTATATGTATATATGTACATATGTAGATGTATATATGTACATATGTGGATGTATATATATGTACATATATATATATATATATATATATACATATATATGTATACATGCATGTACGCATGCATGCATACTTCTTTAAAAAATAAAAGAGATAATACATCAAAACCCCCTTGAACTTGTCCCGATAACTTACTTTAACACTTAAACTTTACGGATAATTATTTACCCTCCTAAATCTTTTTGAAGTAATTATATACCACCTTAAAAAATAACACCACTCTCACTGCGGAGAGTGTATTACACTTGTGCCTTGTCAGCGCTACATCAGCGCCACATCAAAATTTATTTTAAAAAAAGTGACCCTACTAATTTATTTATAATACAATATTAAAAAAAAGAAAGAAAAAACTATCCCCCCTTCTGCCTACCCCGCCCCTATTCTTTCTTCTTCCGCCCCCACCCCCACCCCCACCCTGGCAACCTGCACCCCCACTCTAAAATCCATAATGATGAATTATGAAACAAAGCTTATCAAATTCAAACCAAACATCCAAATTTAGGTACGAAATTAAAATTTATGGATTAAATCAAACATGCAAATTTATCTTTATCGATTATGAATTATAAATATCCAATCATCCAAATTTGTTTGTTTATTCAAATTAAAACTTGCATCAACAATTAAATTTTTTATACATATTTTTTCTTGTAAAAATGATGAAATCTAATAAAAATAGAGATGGTGGATGTATATATATGTACATATATATATATATATACATATATATGTATACATGCATGTATGCATGCATGCATACTTCTTTAAAAAATAAAAGAGATAATACATCAAAACCCCCTTGAACTTGTCCCGATAACTTACTTTAACACTTAAACTTTACGGATAATTATTTACCCTCCTAAATCTTTTTGAAGTAATTATATACCACCTTAAAAAATAACACCACTCTCACTGCGGAGAGTGTATTGCACTTGTGCCTCGTCAGCGCTACATCAGCGCCACATCAAAATTTATTTTAAAAATAGTGACCCTACTAATTTATTTATAATACAATATTTAAAAAAAAGAAAGAAAAAACTATCCCCCCTTCTGCCTACCCCGCCCCTATTCTTTCTTCTTCCGCCCCCACCCCCACCCCCACCCTGGCAACCCACACCCCCACTCTAAAATCCATAATGATGAATTATGAAACAAAGCTTATCAAATTCAAACCAAACATCTAAATTTAGGTACGAAATTAAAATTTATGGATTAAATCAAACATGCAAATTTATCTTTATGGATTATGAATTATAAATATCCAATCATCCAAATTTATTTGTTTATTCAAATTAAAACTTGCATCAACAATTAAATTTTTTATACATATTTTTTCTTGTAAAAATGATAAAATCTAATAAAAATAGAGATGGTGGATTTGAAGAAGGAGAAAAGGAATTGGGTGGGGGGTGCGGGCTTCCAGGGGCAGAGGTAGGGGTGGGGTGGACTAGAGGTGAAAGTGTAAAAAAAAATAAAAGAAAGGGGTGTGGAGTGGGTGTAATGGTGGAGGTGTAGGAAAAATATAAAAGAAAGGGGTGAAGGGGTGTGGGGG